>NW_023505552.1:0-300000 GCF_004664715.2 Peromyscus leucopus | reverse complement strand
ATAACTGGAGAAGTCAGTTCAACACATTTAGCATGTGAGGTATTAGACTGGGAGTGTCTGGAACTTGGAGTGCAATTAAATCATCCACCAGAAACAAATTTCCTTTCAGGTAAATGTTTCTCAGTCTGTCAGTGGTAAAGGCCAAGTCACCTGTGTGTAAACTGAGGCTCTTCCCTATATTGGTAATATTGGTCAAATAATTAAACTCAGTATGCTCCTTTAGGAATAATGCATGGAAACAGTCTTTTTGGTATGAGGTTTGATGCAATCTTATTAACAAACACAGAGGTATAAAATATAAAGTCAAAATATAAGACAACCCACATCCCTAGAACGTTACCCATGTTCTTTCCTGTCAACTCTCTACACTACCATAGCCCCAACAAATGATTTCTGTACTTGCACATTTTTCCAGAATGCCATGAAAACAACATCATACAGATTGAACCCTTTTCTGTCAGGCTCGTCTTACTCAATGTATGAAAATGAAATTACCACAAGCTATTGAAAGAGTTTTATCTCCAAATTCTCCATCCTTTGGTTTACATCCCCCAAGCAAAATTACATGGCTTTAACTGGTGCATTTTATGTTAGGTTCTAAAATCAAGAAACACAAGGCCTATTTTACTCTATACAACTAGTTGATTATTCTGCATGTTGTAAATTCCCTTCCACTTTTTTTCTACCTGCCTGCTAATTTATAGAAAATTCTAAAAATCTTCTTTTAAAAATCTCCTACCCCTTCCCGATATATACATAATTAAATTTTTGAAAATAAGCTAAGGTCCTTTAAAGAAAAGGTTGAAGTGAAGTGTTGAAGTCAGTTTTGACCCTTTGTATGTCAACATCTGCAGACAGGTGCATTCTAGTGATGAATGATGAATGGCTAGAGATATAAAAAGATATAATTACCCAAGCAAAGTCACAGGTAATTATTGACATACGAAACACATGAGTTACATCACTACAATAAAAGACCTAGAATTTCATATTTCCCCTTTTCTGAATTTTTAGGTCACTGGAAACCATTCATCACAGGGCATGCTGAAGTGTGGTGAATTGCCTTTTCAGGCAAAGCAAGACTTATATACATTTCCCAGTAAGGATTTTTTTCTTGAAAGGCAGCCTTTGCCAAACCCTTCCATCAGATACTAGAAAAAGACATCATCGAGTTCAGAAGTGAATGGGAGGTGATGAGGGGGTGGAACAAGTATAGATTTTTTTCCCCTGAATCAGGGAAGGAATAGCCAAGTTGGATTCTTCCAGAAAAAAGTATTTGAATTTGCCTCTATCTCAAATTAAATTAATGCTCTTTTATTTTTCTCCTTCACCTCTGCTGCACTAGGATATGTGGGTTCTCTTTGTAATGAAGGTTAGTAGGCACACTGTCAGTCATGCTTTGGCATTTGCTGTCATTAGATCACTGATATCTATAGGAAGGGACCTCATTTATCCTGCAATTGTCATGTCCCAATCCTTCAAACAGATGGTCAGCCAAAAGTCAGGGTGAACGGAATCCACTCAGGGAAGTGTTCATCCTTGTTGAAGCACAGCAGGTGATTTACAGGTTTCTCCTGGCTTTTACAGAGCTGCAGGAATCAGGGCCCATTACACAGAGGGCTATCTGTGGTCAATTAGCCAGCAGCGTGGGCAATAGTGACTTACCATAGTCTCAGTGTAAGAGAAAGAAACCAGTCATGCTAAAATGTCTGCCTGTGTCCTAAACGGAGCCATTGCATTTCTAAAAGTAAATAACAACAGAGGATGACATTTATTAAAGAACCTCTACATCAATCACTTTTATACTTTCTTTTTAAGCTCCATTTCAGGCTTCTCTTTTGGGATGGAGGAGTTGAGCAACATGCATGAGCTCACAGGCTTCCATTCTGGGCTAAGCACTTGGCAAAACCTAGAAATACAAATTACAGATCATCATGCCCACCCTCCTACAAAGCAATCTTATAGCTGGAGAAAATATTTTTAAAAGTTTGAGAACATGGCTAGGAAGCTTCTTCTCTGCTGGCTAGCTTTCATAGTACCAGAAGGTGCTAGGCAGGCTGCTCAGGGAGAAAAGTCAGCAACCCTGCAAACTACAATAATAACATGCATGGCAAGATATGCTGTGAAGGCAATAATGGCCCAAATGTTTTGAGAATAATGAGCCACATTCTGTTTGAATTTAAGGTCTGCTCCATAGGAGGAAGAACACATGTCTGGTATTGTAAATCTGGCCAAGAACCAGAGCTGGGAAGTTCACAGTCCTCAGAAGTGAACCTACAATGACACAAGCATTAGTACAGTAAGATGAAATAGAATGGCATAGTTAACATTTTTCAAATTTTTACACTGTAATATGAAGTTCAGTTGTAGCATGAATCTTAAAAGTTCTTATTAATAAAATCAAACCTGAGGCCAGTTATTGAGGTGAGTGCTGGAAAATCAGATGCAGAACAAGCCACAGCTTCCTCACCTTGCCAATTCCTCAGCTGGTCCTGTTTCCTCAGACTGGAAGCTTCTGTGTCCTCATCCAGAATGAATCTCAGCTGAACTGTGTTGCTCCAAAGCCTGAAAGCTTAACCAGCCAAATGCTTAACCAGGCCAAATGCTTCTAGTTCCTGGTCTTCACGCCTTATACTTTCTGCTATCTGCCTTCACTCCCTGGAATTAAAGGCTCACTTCTTGGATTAAAGGCGTGTGTCACCATGCCTGGCTATTTCAATGTGGCTTTGAACTCACAGAGATCCAGAGGGATTTCTACCTCTAGAATGATAGGATTAAAGGTGTGAGTGCCACCATTTTCTAGCCTTTGTATCTAGTGGCTGTTCTGTCTCTGACCCCAGATAAGTTTATTAGGGTATACAATATTTCTTGGGGAACACAATACCACCTTGTATTCTGTCTTAGTTATTTTTCTATTGCTATGATAATGACCATGGCCAATGCAATTTATAAGAGTAAGTTCTTAATTTGGGGCTCATAATTCCAGAGGATTAGAGTCCATGACCATCATGGCAGGGAGCATTGTAGCAGATAGGCAAGCATAGTTCTGGAGCAGTAGCTGAGAGTTTGTATCTTAAGACAGTATCAGGAGGCAAGGAGAGCTAACTGGGAATGGTATAGGTTTTTAAAACCTCAAAACCCCCTGCCCAGTAACACACCTCCTCCAATACCTCCTAATCCTTCTCAAACAGTTCCACAAACTGAGTACCAAATATTCACACATATAAGCCTATGGAACCATTGTCATTCAAATCACTACAAATGAATTATATTCTTTCATACACAAAAGCTTTCAAGATGGGTTCGTTGACTGTCATGCTTTGTGTAGATGGGAAAACTGAGGCTAAGCGAGGTTAATTAAAGCCCCAGTAGTTGCTAGCTACTAAGTGATGGATCTGTAATGGAGTATTGACCAAGGACTTTAAAAACACAGAGGACAGACAAATTAACAGACACAGGAACTTAGTCCAAGCTTCCCAGAGAATTGTTCGACATTTGAACAGAGTCTAAAAATTGTAGCTGACAGTTCATCTTAAAGTAGAGAGCAAACACCCTAGACTTCAAGAGTAACACGTGGCAAGACACCCAATTGTCTTAGATTGTCAGCAATCTGTGTGCCAGTGGTGGTTAAGAAAAGGCTGGTGAAGATACAGTGAGTGGAAAAATGGGAAGATACAAATAAGGTTGGTCCTAGATTTATATTTAAAGCATTCCTTTAAAAAAAAAAAGAAATCTGGTCTCCACAACTCTTGTTCAACAGCTTAGGTTTTGAAAATTCAACATTCTAGGTTTAGATCTTCTAGTTTTTGTCATTTATTAACTATGTTATCTTGGTGAGCAAACTTTATCCAAGTGACTGTTTTTTTTTTTCACCTGAGAAACCAGGATAAATACACTAACTCTTCTGTAGGTTGCTAGCGTGAAATGAACTTGCATTCATAAAAGACTCACTATGGTTTGTAGATGTCAAAGTAAGCTAGTGGAAATTATTTTCACCACTGTGGTTGTCACAGTGGATGGGCAGACTTGGTTTACAGTTGGTGGCAAAGAAAATGTAACAAAGAAAAGGAAGTCTGATAAATAATGGTGTTCAGTCCCTGGTTCAACAATTAGTCTTATCCAACACAGTCATGACATGAAGAGCACACACTTGCACTTAACAGCATCAAAGGCCCATTCATGGTATTGAAAAGCTTTTATTGACTGAAGGTAGAGGGACAACACATTAACTAGGGCCTCTAGAAAGTACTCATACCAGGCCAGCCCTCATATTCAATGCGGTTACATCTAGTGGGCAGGTATACCATTATGCCTAGTTAAAGCACTTAAATAAAGAAAAGTTATTGTTTATATTAAAATTAAAACCCAGTGATTTGCGTGTGGTACCTTAACCATATTTTGTAGGTTTAGAAGCAAGATTCAGCTGTACAGGACTGGACAAAAGAACCCTATTAGGAGGAGATGTGAATCAGTTAATTACAGGGTAACTTAGATCAGCAGCTCTTCCTTAGGGACTATTTGAACATAGAAAGGACAGGCTGGGATGGAGGAAGATTCTCGGTTGGGACAGGATCTGTTTTAGCATACTGGTTATGAGGAAGTTTGACTACTTAACTCAATTTCAACTTCTTCCTATGTTGGAAAAAAGACAATGTCTCTTTTCAATCTACTTTAAACCCAGATAAAACTCCAAGTAAGTTCAGGTGAGGGTTCCCAACCTGTCTGCCAATGGAGTCTCCTGAGAGGCTTTAAGACCCATTAAGTCCAAGCCCAGGGACTCAGCTGAAATTGGCCTGTCCTGAGTCTCAAGGGCTTCTACAATATCACTAAAGGGAGGGGTATGGGTAGATAGGATCAAAATATATTGTTTACATGTATGAAGTTATCAAATGATAAAAAAAATCAGGAAAAAAGTCCTTGGGATGATGGAACCAAACAGTCAAGTTACAGAAGCACTGGGATGGGCACAATGTTGTGGGCAGTGTTCTTGTCTCTGACTCACTACCAAAGGCCTCAGGGAAAAACCTTTACAATAACAATTTTCTTAAACATATTCATCTAGTTTTAGTGCGTACTTCATGAGGCTTGAGAATGGACTTGGCCACAACTCACTGAATACTCTATCAATATGTTCAAAGTCTCCCAGTCTTAGGAGAGGCAGAGCAATTTTTACAGTGTGGGGGTTCAAGTTCTGTAAAAGGGAGGGTGGCCTCCTTATATCAAATGCCAGATTGCAGGAATGCACAATGGCAGGGATCTGTCTTGTGGAGGAGATAAATATAGAAGTTGTCAGTAAAATTGGTATTTATTTTGAAAACCACAGAAGGCTTGTTTCTAAAAGGGGAGAAAGAGAGAAGGAGGAAGATAATATGAGAACTTAGTATGCATGTATAATATAGAAAATGTAGTCCTTAAATCTCTAGGAATCTAGAGTGAACACAAAGATGGGCATACTGGGTTTTCAAAGAGATAACAGGTGAGACACAGGTTCAGTAGTTTGGGTGGATTTAAGACAGTGTTTATCTTATTTCTATTCAAAACAGCTAAGTTATAGAACCAACCTAAGGTGTCCAACAACAGAATAATAGACCAGAAAATGTGCTATATATAAAGAATTGATGTTTTTCATCCATAAAGAGAAATGAACTTGTGACATTTATAGGAAATGGATGCAACTGGAGATAACCAATAAGCAAACAAAGCTATCTCAGCAAGACAAATGTTTCCTTTGATTTGTGGTCCCTGGTTCTTGTACACAGACATAAAATCAGATAGGTATATATGATATGAAAGTAGAAGTGACATTGTGCTTTTGGATGGTCTTTCTGTATGCTGTGAATATGTGTTGCTACCATTGGTTGATAAGAAGCTGCTGATAAGACAGGTTATAGCCAGGTGGGAAATCCAAGAGAGATACAGGGAGAAGAAGGTGGTGTCCAGAGAGACACTTAGAGCCACTAGGGGAAAAAGATGTAATGGGACACAGGTAAAGCTACAAGACATGTGGCAATACATAGATTAATAGAAATGGGTTAATTTAAGATGAAAGCTAGTTAATAATAAGCCTGAGCCATAAACCATACAGTTTGTAATGAATATAAGCCTCTGTGTGTTTATTTGGGACTGAGCGGCCACAGGACACAGGAGAACTCCTGGCTACAACACTGTCTAGTGGGAGAAATGTCGACTAATGAGAGTGAGGAAAGGGCAAAGAGGGTGGGGAGATATGGAAGTGGATAATGCTCATGCACATTTATATGTATAGGCAAGATGGCTCAGTGGGTAAAGGTGTTTGCTGATAGGCCTGGTGACCAGAGTTCTATCCCTAGGGCCCACATGATGGAAGGAGAAAACTGAATCCTGCAAGCTGTCTTCTGCCTGCGTGCACAAGCGTGTGCGCGCGCTCTCTCTCTTCTCTCTTCTCTCTCTCTCTCTCTCTCTCTCTCTCTCACACACACACACACACACACACACACACACACTCTAAATAAAATGTAAAAAATAAATAACAACAAATCAACAAAAAGACATACAATCTGGTATAAATTTGAAAGAAAGCCTGGGGCTGGCATCTTGTCTATCAGCCCCACCCAAAGAAACTACTTGCTACAACGCTTCATAAGCTGGACGTACTCCATGAAGCATTATTGCTTCTAAAAGTTCAGTTTTCTCATCTGACCACTCATTTTCAGTTTTATCATCTGGACTCACTTGCCTGACTTGTAAATTGCTGAGTCCTGTGTCTGTCTCTGTCTACTTTTCTTCCATCCCCTTTGAAACCTACATTCCACCAAACACATGTCTTCTCACCAGCTGCTCCTAATTGCTTCACAGATACATTATTATTTGTTCCTGGTCCTGCTCCCAACATGAGAATACACTGAAAGTCTTTCAGTGTTATAAGAAGATATGAGACATGAATTGAGAATATATATATATCACATTTTCAAACATCAAGGACAGTGGATTCAGACCTTATATTTGTCTTAAACCACAACTGTCTCTCCGGTTATTTGCATTCATTAACTTATCTGTAACTTTTAAACTGCCTTTTCATTTGTAAAACGTCACTGTTTGAGAGTTTGTTTCTTCCTGTACTGGTATATATAAAGTAGTCTATGAACTGATCATCTTAAGTTACTACTGCTATTTCAATCTGGGCAGTCGTTCACGTTTAGATCAGTGGCTCCAACTTTTTAAACATTAAATCAGGATGGAAGTGGTCAGGAAGCTCTTTCCATGGTCAGGATGCTAGAGCTCCTAGAATCTAATTCTGCTACTCCTTCCTTAACGAGAGAGAATGGGCCAATATAGAGCAACACATGCTTGGTTTATTATAGGATATTGTAAGACAACTAGTCAATAAAACCAGAGACTCAAACTAAATCAAATACTCATTGATCCATCAAATATTTATTAGGCATTAGGTATGATGGTAGGAGCTAGAACTCTATGGGCAAGATAATGCATGTGTCCCTATGGCTGTATGGCTGAAAACCTGGTGTGGAAGATAGACACTACCCGGCAAACACATGCAGCAACAGGTGATCATACAGTAATAGGTACTGGGAAGAAAAACACATGGAAGTCTGATAAACAATGGTGTGTGGAATGGCCATGGACAAAGCTGGAATGTGAAGAGCTGGAAGAAAAATACTCTAAGAATTCAGAATATGAACAGGTGCACATACCTGTGTCTTTGTCTCTAAGACCCTATGTTTCCTCCACCACCATCCAACTGTCAGCTCTTAGAAAAGTCCCCTGACTGAAAGCTTCAGACATGTAGGCAATAAAGAAAGACAACTGTATACGATTTTAGTGAAATTGGCTAGTCTCACTTTGAGAGCTTGAATTTATAGAGACAAGGAGATGTGCCAAGTGGAAGTGTCATTTACAGCTCTTGACTTTTCTAAAAGTTACTTCTAACACATCTGTGGAAGGCAGGCTCCGAAAGCACCCAAGGCAATTCTGACACCATGCTGGAATCCAGCAAGGGTGGCATGAGAAAGAAAGCAGCATGACATTTTCCTTTGACAGCATCCCATTTCTTCCACCCCAGAATGCATGGGAGATTGCTGTGGCAAGCCAACAGACTGTATTTGAATAGCAGTGTATGCATATAATCTCTGTGTGTGTGTGCATGCGTGAGTGCATGTGTGTGTGTGTAGTTGTTCATATACAGTTGTGTGTGTTCATGTATGTGCATGTATTTGTAGGTTTATGTACATGTAGAGGCCAGTTCAACCTCAATTGTTGCTATTCAGGAGCAGGCTGCCTTATTTTTTGAGCCAGGGTCTTTTACTAGGACTTGGACTCATTCATTAGGCCTGGCTGGCTGGCTACTGAGTCCCAGGGATCCACCTGTCTCCATCTTTCTGGGACTGCAATCACACACCACCATTTCTGACTTTTAACAGGGAATCTGGGGATCTAAACTAAATTTCTCACACATCTGTGGCAAGCATTTTGCTGTGGCCAGTCCCTTAACAAGCATTCTTTAGATGCCTATTATACCTTGGACACAATTACAACACAGAGCTATGAAATAACTAATGAGCATCATTGTCACTGGATGCTGCACAATCCATTTCTCTTCAACACAGTGGGGAGTATGTGAAGGCATGCTTGTTTCTAGCCTGCACTCTGATGCTATTGGTTTGTGGCATGTCTGGGCCTAGTACAGGTAATTCCTTAAGCTTTAATTTCTTCATGTATACGATACTCACATTCTGTTCTTAAGATCTTGGTGATAATTTCATGAGGCAGCATGGCAATCTCTGACTACACACCATTGAAAATAATTCTACATTGTATTTTATAAGTAGTCAATACACAACCTTAAACAAAAACACTTACAAATACATATGCATGTTCAATCTTCTGTTCATACAATCTATTATTATCTGTGTAAATAGTATTAATGTAAGCAATCAACTTGATTCATGTCATTCTCTATTTTTCTTCCTGTTATATTTTAGGTAGTTTACATACGTGGGTAAACTCTACACAATACCATGCACTAGGCTGTATTAATTCTCTACCCCATATCCTAAAGATGTTTGATACTTTGGGACAGGACAAGAGCAATACAGTCTTCTTAACTGATAATCTCTGAGCCTGGCTCACAAGGAATACCCACAAGAGTATTAACAATTTCAAGAAGTCACATCTGAAAGACTTGCAGTTTTGCTACATGACTCCTTATTTTGATGTGTGCTTTCTAGAACTTACACAAATCATATGGATGATATTTACAAACATTGAGATCCACTTGCTCTAAAACGGTGCTCACTCTCCACACTGTAAAGTCAGGAAATTCAAAGCCTAAATGTCTCTTTGTGGACACTCTACACCTAAGCTGTCAGCACTCCAGAATGCCATTTCCTCATGTCCTGTCTGTTATCTGATGCCATGCAAACAGGGTTCATTTAGATAGGAATTTGAAGAAGGCTGGTATGGCTGCTTGAGGGTCATTCATGCAGGTGACCCAGTGACCAAATACAACTTGAAGGAATGAAAAGGGGCAATGAGGCAAAAAGACATCCATAGGAATCCTGTAGAAAGCAAAGAACAGGTGCAGACACGTGTTGTCTAGATGTGGAGGGTTTACCAGGGCCTCAATGGGGCTATGCACCAGCTGTTTAGAGGATAATTACAAGGCTGGCAAGAGAGTGTCAGGTGGTACTAAGGCTTCACTTCTTTCCACATAGCCTTGACTTTGAGTGGATTTCTTCAAGTTCTGGTGTTGTGTTACAAAACACCTGTTTCTCTTAATGCCAAGAATCCAAGAGAGGAAGATGAATGCTGCAAGCCTTTTGGGACATAGCTTGGAAGTCATACACTCTCAGATGATTAAGACAATATGCTCATGTTAAAGGGATCAAAACATTGCTCTATTCTCATAGGGTTCTGCTGTTTTACTCTGAGGAGAGAACTACAGTGGCTGAGGAGAAGCTCAGGAGATAAAATTCTTCCAGCAAGATTGTAAGGACTGGAGTTTTGATCAGCAACACCCATGTAAATGCTGGGTGTGTATGCTGGTCTGCTTAGAATAGCACTTGTTGGAGACAAGGGATCTTGAGTTAGCTGGCTAGGTTAGACTAGTTGAATTGACAAGTTCTGGGTTCAAATGAGAGATCTTGCTTCTGCACTCTAGAGGCAGAGGCAAGTGGATCTTGAGTTCAAGGCCAGCCTGGTCTACAGAGCAAGTTACAGACAGCCAATGCTATGCAGAAAAACCCTGTCTCAAAAAAACCAAAAAAAAAGTGTAGAGCAATAAAGGAAGATACTAATATTAACATTTGGCCTCCACATACATGTGCATACATGTTCATTCACCACATCTCTGTGTCCATGTGCACATGCACACATACATACCATATACACATATACCCATGTAAAAAAGAACTATGGCTAAGATAGCAGTATCCATCTTTCCCATAAGTACCTCCTATGCTCAACAGTGCAATGAAATTTCATAACTTCTACAAAACACATACATCGAAGAAATCCTTTGACAACTTACTGGAATTCATATGGTATAGTATTTCAGCATCAGAAATCACTTCAAACACTTAGTGATAACAAAGATGTACATTTATACTCTCTCTATTATGGGAAACTATTATTATCATGCTAACACTTCAGGATTGCAGAAAATTTTCTGGTGCAGAATTTTTTCAGTGAATAATTACTGAAAGAAGCTGAGTCCTTAGAAGATGGAGAAACCCATTGTCTTATTTTTTCTCCTTCTTTTTATCCCCATCTTTCTTCATGTGTGTGTATGTGTGTGTGTGTGTTATATATGCACTTGGGGCATGTCATGTTGAGACCAGAGGTTGATGTCATGTATCTCCTTTGTTCACTCCTCTCTCTACTTGTTTTTTTGAGACAGGGTCTCTCACTGAACCTGGAGCATATCAGTTAGTTGATTATCTGGTGAGCTCCAGAGACTCTCCTGTATCTGCCACCCTCAGCCACCTGTCACACTGGTATTAGAGATCCCAAATCAGATTCTTGTGATTTTTACGGCAAGCAGTTTTGATTGAGCCATCCCTACAGTTCCTCATTGCTTCCCCTATCCTCAAGATCCTTTGCTTACACAAAGTCCCAAGATTCTGAAAATGAAGAACATGAACAGGGCAAGGTTGGTCTGACAGTTACCATTGGTTCATGCTGCAGAGACTGAGACTGTTCCATTCGAAGATGTTACAAGGGGGGAATCATCAGTCACCAGCTGAAAGCTGCCATCTAGATTGGTTGCTGAAACCCAAAACGAGACTTCTGGATGCTGCTACAGAAATGTGGGAGGACCAGCTAATCTAGCTCATTTCAGTACAACCTGAATAATACAACACATTCAGAAGGATTTCCTGCATGTTTCTATTTTTATACTCTCTGTCAATCCTCACTCCTTAAAGTTCATATTGGGTCAAGTGCGTTTTTCCTCCTCTTCTTTTCTTTCCTATGTTTCATAGTTATGTAACTCCAAAGACAGTGGATTTTTAGCAGGATCCATTTGCAACCCTTCCTAAGTTGGTGCTAACAGCATGTCATATATGTACAAAATGCCTTGGATTGAAGTTGCCTTTTGAAAGTCAACAGATGCCTCAGCAAATACATCAATGTCTCCCTCCAACAAGGTCAATATTAGATCTGCTCAAGGGAGCTTCCTGCCACAAAGGTTAGAAGAACCTGGGGTGAAAGCTATTTGAGTTACTGACTTGACTTAAATTATGACACGCCTGTTATGATTGTTAAATACTGGTTACTTATGGGTCACAAAAAGTTTCCATTTCCAACATTCCTGATATAATTTATTTAATTTTTATATTCATTTTTGGGGTAGAAAAGTATCAATATATTGTAGAAAAACATATTTTTATCAGCAATCATTGGGCAATATAAATATTTGGCTTTTTACACACAGGGTGATATATTTTGAGCCCCAGGAGGTAAGGGAAGTGAATAATTGGTTTTTTTTTTTAAGTTCTGAGGATGGAATGCAGTGTCTTGCATATGGCAGGAAAGTATTCTATTACTGAGCTGTGTCCTCTGTCAAAAATAAGTTTGATCCACATGAAAATGAGAAAGTAAGTTCCAATACCAATAAAATTAGGAGAACAGTATTTTATGGATAACTATTAGGAAAGCCAAATTAATTCTGATCAATGTTTAATATTCTCTGTTAAAAATCTTTGAGCTAATTCTTATTTGACTCATTCCAAATAGGTCTTGGTGAAGAAAGAATGTTGATTATTGCCTTGACCCAGCTAATGAACTGTTTAACACATCAATCACTAGCAAAATAAATGTCAAAAAAAGAAAACCATATGTCTAATATCAAATAAAGAATTAAAACTTTGCAAGCTCATTTTGACATGTCATAGTAGACACAAAAGAAGATACATTTATTATGATTATCTCTTAAAGATAATTTATTTCAACTGTAATGTCACCTCATCATCTTTGTTTAAATTTGGAATTTTAATTTAGTTTCCTAGAGAGGAAAGTCTACATAGGTTTTTGCGGTTGTTGTTGTTGTTGTTGTTGTTTTTTACTTATCTAGAAAATTGTGTATGACATACTAAATTTTATATTTATATGGAACAAATAATACTCAAGTTAGATGTACTTGCATTCTTAAAGTAAATGCATATGAGGATATTATTTCAGTAGCTAATCCTGAGTCTAGTGGTGAATATATACTAGACTTATCATTAACTATTAGATAGCTATACTCAAAACAATCAAAGAAGTAAAGCTGAGAAAAAAATGGTCTGTTTCCCTTGTAAATAAGTGTCTGGGAAGTGGAAAATAAAAGGATGATTTTTCTTTGATCTCACACCAGATGATTTGCAAAATTTCAAGTAAAAGTGTCAATTCAACCTAAAAGGCAAATCTTTATTATGCAAATCTTCTTAGTCCATTATTCTGTAGTCATACAATCTTGTATAAAAGTACTGAAGTAAATTCAGGGAAGTTAATGGGATGACACAGGTACCTGGCCCATGAGCATCCCAAACACTACATCTGCCTTTGGAGGAGATTTACCTGGAACTAGTATATATCAACTGCCCGATGAACACTTTGTAGAGGTTTTCCTGCAATGATCCCAAGTCATGTTGTTGTCCTAACTGTAGTAATACTTTAAATGCGTTTAAGACATTAAAAAAAAAAATCAAGCAAGCAACAACTTCTACTAGTTTCCTCAAAACTTTTAATTTATATGAACATATGGCCAGGCCCAAAAGCTAAGGCCAGCAAATGGGAGGCTGATGCAGAAGAATTGTCATAAATTTGATGCTAGATCAAGTATATATGGTGAGTTTCACTCCAGCTGGGATATAGTGCAAAACTCCTTAGTCTCAAAGTAAATTAAATAATAATAATGAGAACAAGGAGGAGGAACATAGAGAAAGAGGAGTATGAAGAAGGGGGAGAAAGGAATGAGGAAGACAAAGGAGGAAGAGCAGGGGGAATATCCAATATATAGAGAAAATGAAAGAAGCAATGTTTTACAGGTAGACCAGTTGTCTACATTTGGCTACATTTATATTTTCTGTCTCCCACCAAGAATATCTATCTGATGGTCCATGTCTTTATTTGCTACACATTGGGGGGGCTCTTAAAGCATAGTAATGTGTAACTGATCAAAGGAGCCTCATAATTATGTTATGCCACCCATCTGTCAGGAAGTGAGAATGGCTTGTAGGGATCAGGTAAAAGAATAAAGTGAACAATGCACTTTGGTTTAAATACATATTCACCTGTTCTCTTTATGAATGGGTAAAAGCCTTTAAAATGTATCTACTATCACCACACAATATTTAATAAGTGGATTATGTTTGATTACTGCAGATAGCCTCCAAAATTTGGCTATGTATTCTTCCTTTGTGCATTTTCAAAGGCAATTAAAAATGTGTGAAAATTGTCTTTTCTCCTCAAATGCATGATTATATATCCCTAGTTTGTCATATTCAGTTTTTAAAGTGGAATGTACAAGAACACAAAGACAATCAAAATTGTGCTTTTTAAGCTGCATCTTTCCATAATTATCATTTGCAGGATTGGAAGGATTCAGATTTTATATGTTAATATTTTATTCACTCAAAAGTGATTTCTTTGTCAAGTCTGAAATCCCTTGACTTGCTTGCTATAGACATTAGTGGGAACTGAAAGCCTCATACAGCACACACACTTCACGGAGTTCCGGATCAGCTTTCTAAAGTATATTATGTTGCTAAGAAGCTCAGGTCCATAATACATCCAATGTCCAAATGAAAACAGCAATAACAGCTGATATAGAATAAACAGGGAAGCTCTGCACTGGATCTAGCAGAACTTTAGCTTGGCTTAGTTGTTTATCAGCTGTGCAAACTTGGGCAAATTCCTTCACCTGTCTCTGTCTCAGTTTCTGTGGGATTGTGACCTTTATGCAGCTACTGGACTGGGTCTTCTGAAAAATACACAACAAAACAAGATAACAATTGCAATAACTTTATTTTGTGAAGAGGTGTATACATACTGCTTCCTTTAATTCTCCCCATCCCTTGGAGTCCTGTAGAGTGGGTTCAATGGTTTTCCTCATTTTGGAGATAAGAAACAGAGTTTCAAGAAGCCAGGGAACTTATGCCATGCCACACAAGTGGTGGAAAACAATCAGATCTTCCCCAGACTTTTTAATATGAGAGCATCCTGGACCTTTGATAAGCAAGTCAGAGCTTGAAAAGCATCCCAAGTCAGATGCAGTACCATTAACATTGCAATGGATGTGGTCAGTGCAGGGCACATTCATAGGCAACAGCTCTACAATTTTCATAATAGCCTTGGAAGTAATTTCATGCTCATTTTACAAATAGGCTGAAGGTCTAAGGCTTTAGGTCAATTTTCACATTTCCAGAAACTGCTTGTAAATCCTTTTTCATGTTGAGCTTATACATGGTTCTTGCAAATAAGCACAAAAACTGCCTCTCAGCTTTTTGGCATTCTAGACCAAAATGGCATGGAGATGGGGTAAGACAGCAGTGACTTATCTGTGTTTTAAAGGCTATTAAAAGTAATGTTAAAGAAGTTGGAGAGAAAGCTCAGTGGTTAAGAACATTTCTACTCTTACAAGGACTTAATTTGGTTTCCAGTAGCCATGCATAGGGGCTGGTAGCCAATGGTAACTCCAGTTTCAGGGGATCAGATGCCTTCTCCTGGAATCCACAGGAACCTGCAACTCATGAGTACATACCTACCCACATATCACACATACACATAATTAAAAATAATAAAAATAGACTGGGCGTGGTGCACATGCCATTAATCTTAGCATCAGAGACAGAGGCAGGCAGATCTCTGTTAGTTTGAAGTCAGCCTGTTCTACAAAGCAAGTTCCAGGACAGCAGGGTTGTTACACAGAGAAACCCTGTCTCAAAAAAACAAAACAAAAAGATGGAAAATAATAAAAATAATTTTTAAAAATGTAAGGTTAACAGGGGGATTATCTTATCATCTCAATGACAAATATTATCAAACAAAGCTGTCAGATCCTTAATTTCATAGCTCATATCACTAAGGAAACTCCAAAGTTCTTCACTTTGTTTTTATCTTAATGACCATAAATTATAGCAAAATTTTAGACATTTAGCATGTTTCTGAGGACAGCATAACTTTATTTATGGTGAAGTGAATAAATCATATTTTGTTTGGTTTTGGCAAAATAGAGATGGAGTCTAGTAACTTCCATCTAATTTTATTCATTTAAGATGAAGATTTCTGTCTGCATAAAGAATGATGAAAATAGTTAAAGGCCTGTCACTTCTTATTTTCACAGTAATTGTTTGTCTAGAACACATTGGAGGGTATAAAACATGAGTGTAGAAAATAAATGAGTTAAAGTCCAGAGAAATAATTTCTCCTTGGCTTACGCAGAGAAACAAGACTCAACAGATCTCTTTCTCTCTCTTGAAGTTCAAAAACTACAGAATTCTTTAAGCAAAGACAAAATATAAAAATATTACCTTAACACCATCATTATTCCAGAATTTTTTTAAAAGCTATGAGCAACTGCTATCTTAGATATTCAATTAAAGTAAAAAGTTATATGTCATCAATCTAATAGTTTAAGCCATATCAATGTTCCTGAAATTTTAGACAATGTTTAAAAACTTATAAAGCATTTTGAGTAGCTTAAGGCTATTTAAATGAATATTTGAATATTTAGTTCAGCTCCAGAAAAATGCATGCATGCATACATACCTCTATTTAAACAAGACATACTTTTAAGTTTTAGGCATGATGGCTCTTGGAACCACATACTGATAAAGAAAACTCCAAGTATTCCAATAACAATTAACAATAACTTACTTATTATTCTGAGAGGTACTATATGTGAACATATGGGAGATTATATGGAGGATTAAGACAATCTTTAAATTTTTAAAATTTTATTTTTGCCTTGGTCTAAGTAATGAAATATTTCTGTTTGCAGTGTTTCTTCCAGGTCAAGTTCAGTAGCCAGGACTCATAGTGGAAGGACTGAATTAAGTAACACACATAAGACACTTAAATTTGTGCATAGAAAACACTGACACTCTGAAAACCTTAAAAAAAAGTATCTCATAGGTTGAGGTTGTGAGAGTAGGAGAACTGGTCCCATACCCCTTATCTGCAAAGTGTGGTAAGGGAAAGATGTCCTCCCGCTTTGCCTCTTGCTACCTGTGGCACGCCAGAGAGCTATGCTACCCCTCATCAGCTGTAAACACTCAGAGAGAGGCATGTAGGTCCCCTAGGCAGCATAGTAGAGCTGACCCTGTTGTTGGGGCATGGGTGAGCCAGCCCTGAAGTCGTGAGAGGGGGAGACCTGGTGCCACCCCTCTCTTGTGCCATATGGTGGCATAGGCTAGAGAGAAAAGCACCCCCCCCCACACACACACACCAACTCCTTTCCTCTGTCTTTCTGCCTGTGGCAGGGTAGGAGAGCTGCCCTGGACACAGAGCAAGAAAACTGTCCCTGCCTCTCACCAGCTGTAGCACTAGGAGAGTGGCCCCTGCACCTTTCCTGGCCAACACAGTAGAGCTGGCCCTGAGTTCAAGGTCATGACAGTGGGAAACCCTCTTCTGCTTGCTGCATAAGGTGAACTAGCCAGAGTTAGGGTTAGGGTTAGCAGTGTGCTGGAGCACTAACCCTGGTGTGGATGAGGGAGAGCTGGCAGGCTGACCACCCAAGCACAGGACCAGGGCTATATGTTGGCCCATTCCAACATCCACCCCATCTGTGATCTGCTGGAGCACATGAAGGGGCCAGTCCTGTGGACCAAGGCCTCAGAGATCTCTAGGACATAGGATAAAACAGGATATCCAGGAGGAGTCCCAGTGAGGATAGTGTAGTAGAAATTAGAGGCCTTGGACCAGACCAATAACTCATTGTAGTGAATACTTGCAAGTAGAGATGTATGGAATAAAGGGTATATTGTGTAACTCACTGTGCCATGCTACAACTTCCACGATGAGTTTTTCTTTTTCTTTCTGTTAAATTTATTTTGTTTTATATTGCAGGGCAGGGGGTTGCAAAAGCAGAGGGCAGATCAGATGTAAAAGAACAGGAAGAAGAGTGGGATCAAGATACATGATGTGAAATGCACAAAGAATCAATAAAAGTTAAATTAGAAAAAAGGCACCTCATGAGAAATGGGAAGCTATATCACTAAGAATTGGAGCAAGACAATGATTGGATGCTCACTGCTCCTTTTCAGCTTTGCATTAGAAGTCTTAGTTACTGTGGGAATGTGAGAAAAGAATATAAATCATATACCAATAGAGAAGGAAGGCATGGAACTGGTTTTGTTCATACAGAGCCTCATATTTTATGTAGAAAACTCAAATAATAATGATCCTGGAATGCCTGGAACCTTAACAAGGTTATAATGTGTGAGGTGAATGTGTCAAATCAATCATTTTCCTGATTACCAGCAGTAAATAAGAGGGATTTGAAGTCTAAAGCACAAGACTGTTTATAGTTGAATCCCAAAAAGTAAAATAGCAAAATAGGTATAATATTTATAAACCTTAGTAAAGAAAAGAAAATGACTAAGCAGTGAGAGACAACTTGATACTGTTCAAGTACCTTTTTTTTTTTTTTACCATCTTGATGTATACATTCAATGCAATGTAAATCAAAATCTTAGAGGGTTATTTTATGATATTGAGGAACTTGGTTTCATCATATGTAGATGTAAAAGTCTAAGAATATCTAAATTCTGAAGAACAGGGTTGGAGGGCTGATAGACCTGATTGCAAACCATTCTATAAAGTTAACCTAATCAGTGTGATAGATTGTTGAAAGAACAGATGGAATAGACAGAGTCAACTGACTTTTGACAAAGGAGTGAGATAATTCTATGAAGCAAAAATAAAAATTTAATTAAATTATATTCATATATGCAAAGTAAAAACAGAATTTTACAGTATTCATGCAAACTAATTCAATGAATAATAGACTATATAGAAATTTACAATATAATATAGCTGCTAAAGAAGCCAGGGCAATAAAAAAAACTGGATTTGACCATTAATATATTCATGTAATATATCCATATAATATAATAATACTCATATAATACCCCAAAGCATGATCCAGGAGAGACGTAACTCTGCAATGACCTTGTCAAGAAGAGAAGATAACACACAAATTGAGAGAGAACATTTGTGGAGCAAATACCTGATTCAGAATTTTATTCAAATTATGTAAAGAACTCTGAAATTCCAATCATAAGAAGACAGTAAAAAGAAAAAAGAAATCTATTTTAAACATGGACAAAGACCTGACAAGACTCCCGAGTCAAGAAGATATGTAGCCGGGGGTGGGGGGTTGGGTGGGGGGTGGGGGGGGTGGCGGCGCACGCCTTTAATTCCAGCACTCGGAGCAGAGGCAGCAGATCTCTGTGAGTTCGAGGCCAGGCCTGGACTACAGAGTGAGTTCCAGAAAATGCACAAAGCTACACAGAGAAACCCTGTCTTGAAAAACAAAAACAACAAACAACAAACAAAAAAAAGATATGCACATGGAAATTCAACACAGGAAAGCAGACTCAAACTCACATGGCATTAAGGAGGAAATAGTTAGAGGCTGGAGAGATGTCCCATTGGTTAAGAGCACTTCTTTCTGTTACAGAGGACCTGTGTTTTGGTTCCCAGCAACTATTTACATCTCAGTTCCAGGGGATTTGACTCCCATTCTGACCACTGAACATAGGTGGTGAAATACACACACATAGCAAAACCACTAATATATACACAAATAAAATAAAAAATTTAAAAGGAATTTAAAAATAAAACAACAGAAGACACACCTAATGGACAGCCCACATCTAAAATGCTAATATCACAAAGTGCCGATTACAACCTGGAACAACAGAGAGTTGCTGGTGGAAATTCCAATTGCTCAGCTTACCTTGAACAGAACTTCACAATATTTCACAAAATTAAATACAGCCTAACCATATGATTTAGCAATCACACTCCTTGGCACTTACCCAAATCAGGGAAAACTTAGATCTCTGTGAAGCAGCACACAGATGTTTATATATATGTGTGTGTATACAACAGTTTTATTCATATCTGCCAAACTTGGGAGCAACAAGACGTTCTTCAGTAGAGAATGGGTAAATAAAATGTGGTACCTTCTAGACAATGGAATCTTGCTTCATTCTAAAATTAAATGGGTTATTGAGCCATGAAAAAACATGGAGGGTACGCCAATGCATACTACTAAGTGAAAGATGCCAAACTGAAAGGACCCTTGTTGTAAGACTCCATCTGTGTGCATTCTGGGAGAGACAAAACTAAGGGAATCCAGAGACTTAAGAAGATAAGCATAGCCAGGGTTACGGGAAGGAGACGGGAGGAAAGAAGCAAATCATTGATGATTGTTAGGCTCCTAGAGCCACTCTGTACGGCACTGTGATGTTGGGTAAGTGTTACTGGATCTTTGTCAAAATTCTTAGGATCACAACCTTAAGAAGAAACCCTGAACCAGGCAGTGGTGGCATGCGCCTTTGATTCTAGCACTTGGTAGGCAGACGCAGGTGGATTTCTGAGTTTGAGGCCAGCCTGGTCTACAGAGTGAGTTCCAGGACAGCCAGGGCTGCACAGAGAAAACCCTGTGTAGAAAAACAAACAAACAAAACAAACAAAAAGAATGACCCTGGGCTGGAGTGATAGCTCATCTGGTAAAATGCTTGCCTTGCAAATATAAGGCCTGAGTTTGGTCTCTCAAAACTCATATAAAAAGCCAGGTGTCATCAACTCCTGCCCTAAGGCTCAGGAAGCATCGCAGAAAAGGAGTTGGAAAAACTGTAAGAGTTGGAGGGCCAGGAAAGCTGCTGTGAGATTATACCTCCTAAGAATGGTAGGAAGCTTCACCTGTGCTGCTGTAACAATATGGCTGCCTAAACAAGACTGAACAAGGACAATACTAATAGACATGTTAACATGGAAGAGGGAAATCTCATAGGGCCCCAGTCCTAGACAAAGAATTACAAGTGACTAAGGAATGCTGAGCATGGGAGAAACCGTCTTCTCTAGGGATGAGCCCTTCAACTGGTTACTCAATACCAAGTGGTCAGCTCAAAACTCATATTCATACAAGTAACACAAACAGACTGAGCAAGTTGTGTTGATATGTTTAGCATATATGTAAGTATTTATGTATCAATAACAATTAAAGGAGGGGGAAGCCAGGTGTCCTGGTGAGCATTTGAAATCCCAGAGCTGGGGAGGTAGATACAGGCAGGTCCTAGAGTTCACCAGTCAGCCAGTGTAGCCTACTACTTGGTGATCCAAAGAGCAGTAAGAAATCCTGTCAAACAAGATGGATAGCACCCGAGGAATGACACTTAAACTCCCCTGGTTTCTACATGTACACACACACACAACACACACACACACACACACACACACACACACACACTCAATGAACCCTAATGTTAGCTATGGATTTTGAGTAGTGATAGTGTGTTGACAAAGGTTTGTCAGTTATAGCAAACACAGCACTGTGGCTTGGATGGTGATGGTAGGTGTGCTTGTGGTGTGTGGGGGCAGGTTGCCACATGGGAACTGTCTGTGCTTGCTACTCAGTCTTCCTAAAACTGTCTTCCTCAGTTAATACTAATTACTTTTGTGAAGTTATGTCATAAGCGAGCTGTCCTTTCAGGTACAGTTTTAACTGCCATTTTCATTCACAAAAACCAACTCTAGTTGAAAGAGGAAATAGCATGAAAGCTCTGCAACAATTGTTGGAACCTTGATAACAGGAAGTTTGTTCACAATGACTCTCCAGTGCCTGGAACAATGTCTGCTCCACTGCTGTCAGTGTTTGTGACAAATGACTGCTTGGATTCATTTGTATCATAAATCATAGAAAAATAATTTCATGAAACCATTTATTAAAGGTGACATGTATATATATATACATATTTATCACACACACACACACACACACACACAACACACACACTGTAGAGATGGATCAGCAATTAAAAGCACATACTGCTACTATGTAGGACCTGATTTCAGATGCCAGCACCAACATCAGTCAGCTTACAACCACCAATAAACTCTCGCTCCAGGACTCCAATGTCCAATGTTTTCTTGTATCCAATGGCACTTGAACTCATAGGCACATATCTCCTTACCACTACACACACATACTGACAAAAAATAAATCTTTCAAAAGTTACATATATATTTATAGCTCAAAAATATTTGTAATTGTTAGAAAATTGTAGAAAGTATATGAGAGACAAGAAATGACTGCATTGACAATAAAGGTGTTATCGTGAAAAAGATAAAAATTCAAAAAGACAGATTTAAAATAAATAATATATATTATAAAGTATAATTATATTATATAATATAAGAATAAAGAGCTGTAGGTATAGGATCAGGTTATGGTAGAGAAATTTTTATAGTACCCTTTATTATCTACATTTTATTATATCCATGGAAATAAGTAAAAGTATTATCATTGGAAAATACATTTAATGTTGGATTAACTCCCCAAATCTGGATTTTGTTGTTAGAGCAAAAGTTTCAGAAATATGACTCAAAATGTTAAGTCCCTCCAATAGCAAAAGATCCATTAATGCTGAGGACATGGGTATGGGCACAAGGATATCCACCCCCAAAATCTTGTGAAGGCCTACCCAAAGTAAAAGAAAGTGACCACCAGGCCTAACTGTGGAGGGGAGCTGAAAGTAGATTGTTTAAAAACCCTCAATCTGCTTTCCCTGAGGCATCTGTCTGCTCACTCAGGAACCTTTGTTCTAATAATCTTCAGATCCAGATCTGCATGGCAGGGATTTGGAGTAGAAGGTAGTACATGAAGCTGCAGTCCTCAAGGGGGTATACCTTTCAGAAGGCTGGGCACTGAAAACAATGTCTGTCAACAGAAAGGCAGGGACAGGACTGAAGAAAGACATGGAGAGCAACATGGGGATGGACTGACAGCTGCTTTTCACATAATATAATCAGGTGAGTTCTGCAGTTATTGGGTAAATAGTGATGGAGCTGGTGTGCAATGGTTCCAACTCTTTGCTGCTTCTTAGACTCTCTTTCATGGCAGCCATTTTCCAAAGCCTCTGAACCAGGCATTGGTGCAGTTAAACTACTGTTGATTTAAAGGCAAGAGCTATTCCCAGAGCTCAGGCAGTTCCATTCTCTGCCAGAAGTCCCAGATGCAAACCCCTGAATTCTACCAGCAACTAGGAAATATTGGCTTGTGCAACCTCAGGCACTAGATTTGTGTTGCTCTCCACCTTGATCAGAGAAGGCTCTTTTAGTAGAGGGTAGTGAGAAATGCAAAGGTTCCTAACTGTTTAAAGTGCTGAGAATAAACACCTGTGAGTGCTCAGCCTTAGATGGAACATCAGTATGAACCTTGCTTCCTCAAGGCTCAGGAAACATCATGGAAGAAGGGGCAGAAAGAATGTAAAAGCCAGAGAACTGAGAGGAGTTGTGAAATACTGTCCTCTGGACATAACATGGCTGCACACAGGAACTCACGGTAACTGTGGTTAAGCAGGGCAGTTAAGATGCAACAGGGTGGGTAGGGGCTCCTGAAGTCTCATTCCTAGCTTAGGGCTGTTGGCATGGCAATAAGAAGGTTGTGGAGTTGACAAGGAGATATGCTGGGGGAAACTTGGACAGAGTTCACAGTGAAGAGTAGGAGGCAGATGTGATCAAGATACATCATTATATATATAATATATATAATATATATATATAAATATATGAAATTCTCAAAGAACAAAAAAAAATTTTAATTGATTCTACTTGAGTGATTTCCCATGTTTCAAAGATTGCGTTTTTCCATCAGATTCCTTTCAGCCAGAATTTACTACTCAAAAGTTGGGCTCACCTGGGATTTGAACCCAGGACCTTTCACACCTTTATTGAGAATCATACCCCTAGACCAAACAAAAAACCAGAATTGCTAAACAATCCTATGCAGTAGAAACTTCTAGAGGTACCACCATCCCTGATTTCAAGCTGTACTACAGAACAATAGTAATAAAAACAGCATGGTGTTGGCATAAAAACATACAGGATGATCAATGGAACTGAATTGAAGACCCAGAAGTAAATCCACACACCTATGGACACTTGAGTTTTTGACAAAGTTTTAACAAAGAAGCCAAAAATTACACAATGGAAAAAAAGAAAGCACCTTCAACAAATAGTGCTGGTCTAACTGATGTCAGCATGTTGAAGAATCCAAATAGATCCATATCTATCATCCTTCACAAGACTCCAAGTGGATCAAAGACCTCAACATAAAACCAGATACACTGAACCTGATAGAGAAAGTGGGGAATAGCCTTGAATTCATTGACACAGGAGACAACTTCCTGACCAGAATGCCAATCTCACAGACACTAAGATCATAATTAACAAATGGAACCTCATGAAACTGAAAAGCTTCTGTAAGGCAAAGGACACTGTCAATAGGACAAAACAGGAGCCTACAGAATGGGAAAAAGATCTTCACCAACCTCACATTTGACAGAAGGCTAAATCCAAAATATATAAATAACTCAAGAAACTATACATCAACAACAACAACAACAAAAAAAACCACCAAATATCTAATTAAACAATGGGATACAGATCTAAACAGAAAATTCTTGACAGAAGAATCTCGAATGGTTGAGAAATACTTAAGGAGATGTTCAACATCCTTAACTATCAGGGAAATGGAAATCAAAATGACACTGAGATTCCATCTTACACCTGTCAGAATGGCTAAGATTAAAAACACAAATGGCAGCTCATGCTAAAGAGGACATAGAGCAAAGGAAACACTCCTCCATGGTTGGTGAGTGTGCCACTTTGGAATGTACAGCCACTTTGGAAATCAATATGGTGGTTTCTCAGAAAATTGGGAATTGATCTACCTCAAGACTCAGCTATACCATTCTTGATCATATACCCAAAGGATTCTCCACCATACTACAAGGACACTTGCTCAACTATGTTCATAGCAGTTTTATTAATAATAAGCCAGTACCTGGAAACAACCTAGATACCCTTCAACCAGAGAATGGATAAAGAAAATGTGGTATATTTACACAGTAGAGTATTATTCAGTGTTAAAAAAAATGATATCATGAAATTTACAGACAAATGGATGGAACTAGAAAGTAACCCAGACCCAAAAAGACAAATAATAGTGTGTACTCACTCATAAGTGGATTATTAGCTGTAAAGTAAAGGAGAACCATGCTACAATCCATGGACCCAGAGAAACTAAGTAGCAAGGCAGGTTCAAGAGGGATGAATGAATATTACTGTGAAGGGAAAATAGAATAGATATTACTAGTGGTCATGAGGGGTCCAGATGGGGGATGGGCATGGAAATAGGAGAGATCAGGTAGGGGAGGATGGAGAGAGAGAGTATTAGAAGAGACAACTGGAATCTGGGGACATCCTGGACAAGCTAGAAATCTAGTGCAATGGAAACTCCCAACAAGCTATGAGAGTGACCCTAGCTAAGATTCCCAGCAATTGGGGGATATGGAGCCTGAACCAGCCATCTCCGTGACCAGGCAAGACTTCCAATGGAGCGACTGGAACACCAACCCAGCTACAAACTCTTCAACCTACAATTTGTCCTTCCTACAAAAAGTGCTGGGGTAAAGATGGTTCAGAAATTATGGGGTGACTAACCAATGACCGGCCCAGCTCGAGTGCTACACCATGAGACAGAGCTTACCCTTGAGGGCCAGGACCTAGAGGCAGGATACCTCAGCAACCTAGGATAGAACCAAACATGACTGGCAATTTAAAAAAAAGTAATGAAATGATTCCTATTGATATTCTGCTATACTCATAGATTGGTGCCTAGCCCAATTGCCACCTGAAAGTCTCCACCTAGCAACAGATGGAAACATATGCAGAGACTCACAGCCAAACATTAGGCAGAGGATCTAGAGGAATCCTGTGGAAGAGGGGGGAGAAGGACTGTAGGAGTTAGAAAACCCACAGAATCAAATAACCTAGGCTCATAAGGTCTCACAGAGACTGAACCAATAACTAGAGAGCCTGCATGGGACTGATCTAGGCCCTCTGCATATATGTCACAGTTGGGTAACCAGTTTCTTGTGGGACTCCTAATGGTGGGTGATTCGTTGCCTGCTTTGGGACCCTTTTTTTTCCTACTGGATTGCCTCATCTATCCTTAATAGAAGAGGAGGAGCCTAGTCTCACTGCAACTTGATATACCATGGCTGACTGATATTATCCATGGGAGGCCCACCCATTTCTGAAGGGGAACAGAAGGGGAGGAGTGAATAGGAGGGAAGGAGAAGAGAAAGGGGAAGAGGGGGTGAGGAGGACTGGAGGAGAGGAGCGAGGGGAAACTTTGGTTGGGATGAAAAAACAAAGCAAACAAAAACTTTTTTTTTTTTAACAGAAATAATTTTTTTTTAAAGAAAATAAAATCCAGCTTGCTGTTCCTTGCTTCTTCAGAAGTCTTGGCAGCCTGGGGGTTCACTAGGGCTTAGACTGAAGCTGGTTCCTCCTAAAACTCTTTCTGGACTTCTGTTTATGCCTTAGATCCTTCTTTCACACACCCAGCAGGCCAATCCACTTTCTATGCTGGGTATTCTCAGGCCAAGACCTTAGAACAAAACACCCTTGCTTGCTTTTGGCTGCATTTCCCCCATTCCTGCACTCATCCTAAACACTCAACACATCCCTATAGTCTTCCCGCCTTTGAGTGAATGGAATGTGTACATGCAATAAAACTCAAAATGCTCATTCATTATACTATCAATTGCTTTAAGAAAAGTTTCACCTTCTGGATCTCTTCATATGGCAGTGACTAATTTTTTTTGGGGGGCTTTTCTCTTTATTTCCCATGTAACATTTTTCATTTCAATCCACAGGCACATTTGAAAATATTTGTTGTACTTCACTGGAATTAAACTTAATCAAAAATAAAGATTAAATTTGTTTCATATCAGGAAAAAAATCTTCCAAATTTCCCTAATACAGTTTGATGCCAATCTTGAACTAATTGAGCTTATTTATTTATTAAATATCCCAACATTGAAATCATTTCATGAAATAATGACAAAATGGAATAGACGTATTCAATCTTTTGGAAATCTGTTTTCAGGGAGAAAAATAATCATAAAAATTAGACTTGACATTTTCATTTTTCATGCTTTAAAACAATCTCTGCAAAGGGAAGGAAGATTTGCTTTCAGTCCTGTGGTCACAAAACTGCAACAAGAAATTAACTCAGCTTTTTTGGTCTTGATTTTAAGCACAATTGAAGTATATAACTGAAAGAAAGCTGGAGGCAGTGACCAACACAGGGAGAGATGATGTCCTCACATGTGTGCAATCAATTGAGCCATTTGTCCAGCAACCAACTTTAAAAGATTTTATTTCCTCTTTTTGTTATTTTATGTACGTATGGCTGTTTTTACTGCATGAGTGTATTATTT
Source organism: Peromyscus leucopus (assembly GCF_004664715.2). Taxonomy (NCBI): domain Eukaryota; kingdom Metazoa; phylum Chordata; class Mammalia; order Rodentia; family Cricetidae; genus Peromyscus; species Peromyscus leucopus. Next base: position 273,001 of record NW_023505552.1, on the reverse strand, counting down.
CACATTAAATGACATTTAAGTGGTTAGCATAGATCCAAGATGCCACTAAAATCCAGGTTTTCTAGGTTTCTCAGTTGTGGCTTGGATTTTCTGTGCTGGCCACACATTGGCTGTGACATTAGACTCAACATCAGGAGAAAGAGCGGAAAGAAAAACATGTTAACCCATTTCCCCTCCCCATGAACAAGAACATTGGGCAGAACCCTCCATCTGGGCCTAGAATCATGCATATGCTGTTTCCTAATCAATACTTGGTAGGTAAAATGAAGTTGTCTTTAAATGCACTAATAATCTAGAAGATTTGGTAGGGGGAGTATCAACTTCAATGGCAGCTCCATCACCTACAGGAGTTCAGAATGGTTACAGAATAAATAGCTCTTTACTTCTTAAAACTTTTCAATTATTGATGAAGGAAATAAAATCTAACACATACAATTTCTAAGTAAAATGGGTGCTTAGAAAGATACATAAATATTTCATGTACCGAGGATGTCTCACATATAACAGATTTTCATTAATCTTATAGATATTATGACAGAATAAATAAATAGTTCTCAGGGCAGCATAACTTTCTGGAAGCCTGATCCTATCTGCTACTTACAGCATAAACATTTCTATGTCCAGGATGTTTTTTCCATGTTTCCAGAAGCCCATGAGATTCTTGCCTAGAGTGCACATGGAAAGCAGTCCCAGGTGCACCTGAAGAAAACATTTGCAAGCACTTTATACCCAAATTCCTCCAGAGTTGGAGGCATGGAGCTGTTGAAGACTCAAGGTTAATTTCTCTTTGTAGAAGGAAAATAGCATTTCCTGGGTTAACACCACTGATGGAATGTGTTAATTTCAAGACTATAATAAAATCAGTAGTTACTCAAGAGTAAAAGTAAAAAATCATGCTTTCTGGCATACTACAACAAAGGTTAAAAGAAAGAATATTGCCCATCTAATAATAAAAATCCAGGGTATAGAGATGATTAAAGTATTTGCCATGCAAGAGTGAGGACCTGAGTTCAGATCCTCAGAATGCATGTACACTGATATCTCAATATAGGGAGTAGAGACAGGAAGGTCCCAGGGACTTGCTGCGCCAGCTAGTCCAGCCAAATTGATGAACTACACATTCAGTGAGACCCCCATCTCAAAAAATGAAGTAGAGACCAATTCAGGATGATACCTTTCATTGACCTCTATTGTCCATGAACACCCAGAAAAAACACATACATGCACACATACATAACACATGTACACACATACAGATGTATGCATGTGCACAAGTGTGCACATGTGTACACACACACACACACACACACACAACATTCCTAATCCAATTTATTTACCCTTTCCATGCATTTTTTCTGTGCATTTTTTTCATTAGTTAGGATCTCAGGATGCTGTGACTGGAGGCAACTTGACAAATTCCTTAACACTGTCAAAACTGGTCCAGATGGCCAGTGAGTATTTGTGGCTGGAAACACTGGACATGGTGTGAGGTACAGCCTCAATATTCTCACTCTAGGGCCAGAGTATTTACTTGCAATAGTTTCAGTAGAAACAAATTCCTGATTCTCTATAGCTTTTTTACCTGGTTTACAAAACCCACAGAGTCGATTTGCACCTCATGTTTTCCAGACTTATTATCTACTATTTCCAGACATGTTATCTACTTCCCAACACACAGGTGAACTATCTTCTAAAATGCAGATATTTCAATAGAAAAATATTAAGATCATAAGTGATTGACTTAACCAGTATTCTAAAACAACCAGGAAAGAGCAGGGTGGGACTAGAATGGAACTCATGTAATCCCTGATTCTGGGTCAATTAATCATAAATATATGTGAATGCCCACCAAGTCAAAAGAACTTTTAGTAAGCCCAGAGCTGATTTCATAAGAATGTGAGGATTGAATTATAAATAGGAGGTTGGGGTAGAATAGTAAGAGTAAAAACCAGATTTCTCTGAGTCAAGGAAGGGAACAGGGGCTACCGAGGTAGAGTCAGTTTTACCTTAAACCTTAGAGAGAATAAGAGTGATTGCAGGTACTAAGTTATGAACAACATAAAGAAAACCCACTGAACTAGGATCCAAATAGAACTACTACTGCAATTTCAAGAAAAAGACACTATGCTTTATTTGATGCACAAACATAATTTTCATCTTACTGAGAGCTTCTGGCATTCATGACAACTCACTCAAATCACAGAAACTTTTGGAACATTTTTTGGCACATCATTTGGGTCCCCTTGTGTTGTATGGAATAATCCAACTTTATAATTACTTTTCTATACTCAACTATTAGCTTCTCTTGAAGAGAAAAAGTGTAGCTCACTTCTCATTTTTCTTTGACTACTGAATTTGGAGATTTTATCAGAATCTTTTCTTTGATATTTGAATTCAATTAAGACACAAAGATTTGAAGGAGAGACCTATCTGATGTCACTTTATCTGTTAATGCCTCTTTTGTTATACCAGGTAAAAATTGATATTTTTCTAACTTGGGCCCCACAGCATTTTGCTTGAAATAGTTACTGGATTCTGCCTTGTTATTTCTAGCAGGCATATCCCACAAAGATTGTTTCCAATTGTACTTTCAATGATTAATCACTTCATTTCTCATAAGCGCAGAGTCCACATTTCTTCAGGGATGTCTTTATACATTGTCAGGATATCCCACATGCAGCACAAGCCCCTCAGTGCAAGCCCCATAGCACAAAACAGAATCTCCCCTTTTATTTTAATGGCCATTCTTCATTTAATCAGTACAGCTGTGCTTGACACACAAAGTAAATAAAAGCAGTTCCCCGGATTCCTTGAGTGTTAGTCCATTTGTATAAGTAGGAACACAAACACAGCATTGGCAATATTACACAGTGAATACACAACCCATAGAGAGGTGATCTGTGTTCCATCATCCCCGTTATTGTCAAGGCTAGCAACAGCAGTAGAGGCTCTACCGTTGTCACCACCATGTACCTTTTACCAGACCTCTGACACTCTTCTACATGTTAATTCCACTTATTTCACACACCGTGATGATGCAATTATCAGTATAATTGCAGTTTTAAAGCTAAGCAACTAAGGCTAGTTGAGGTCAATATTACTTTCAAAATACACAAGTGATATACGGTGAAGATTTCAGTTCTTAACACAATAGTATTTAATGATTCACATGATCAGTTATGGTGAAGTCTGAGTGTTAAACATGTTAAAGAAAGTAATGTAAAATACAAGAAATAATAACTTGATTACAAAATTATATGCAAATTTTATAAGTATGTGGTTACTTATAGATATGATAATATAATTAGTTAATAGTAAAACTAAGAAAGGACTTAGTGGTCACTAAGCACTACTGAAATGTAAGTTAGTGAAGATTAATAACCCTTTTTATTTACAATCAGTCTGCAGCTTGGGCAGGGAGTGGGGGAAGGATTCACTGTGTTCTCAGATAACTTTCCTGCGGACAGGAAGACTGCCTTTCAAGAAGGTGCACCAGTATGACCGCCAGCTGGGAGCCTGCTGGGCTGAGTGAAGGAGGTCTTTGCTCCTGTCGCAAAGGATTCTGGTGTTTGGTCTTAATGATAGCACAGTAGGTAGCTGGCTTCCTAGAGTGACTATTTCAATACAAATAGGTGATAGTTCTATGACATGGCTTTGGGAGTTGCTTTCATTTTATTGTTTGTTCAAAACAGTTACAGAAGTCTCTAGAACACATGGCATGTGAGCCATTGACACCTCTTTAAAAATGCAATCTCTTACAGAGACTGGTGCAATCCAGTCCTAGCCACCTTCAGTCCTGTAACTCCAACCTTCTCAGCCATTAAAAACTCCATGTTGTATCTGGACAGACTTCAAACTTCCTTTTTTGCCTAATGGGTGCACTTAAGGCATGCTTGGCAAGTGAATGACTCTTTCCTCTGCCTAAAATGTCTACTTTTAAAACCCAACTTTGAGTATTATCTCCTGTGGAAAGTCAATCCTGATCCTTCCTACTGAAAACAGGTTTCCAGTCTGATTTACAGGAGTCCTTCCTTTGTACTTCTTTAAAGACATAACATACCACCAACTGAATTTCTAAATCTACAAGTCAAATCTCTTCTACAGCATGGGACCATCAGAAGTGGCACACTGAACTAGAGAGATGCAATGTGTTCTTGTCTTTCTCCAATTTGCTTCTGGACCTTCCAAGCCATACAGAGATCCTAGTCCACATTTCTTAGAGTTGAGGGGGTTATCAAAATAAAAGTCTGAGCTACAAGTACCTTTATGTTTAACAGGTAAAGTAGAGCGGCATGTAAGAGAGTGTGAAAAATGAAGTGGATGCAGCAGAGCCCAGAGGAGGGAAAGATCAAACAAACTAGGTCAAAGGTACAATTGTGGAGAAGCTTGTAAATGTGTATAACCTGGAAATATTTATTAAAGTTTTATCAGTCGTCTGCTCCAGAGAAGGATAAGAGGGCAGTGGTAGAGTTTACATGAAACCCTTAGAAACTGACTTGCACGCAAAATACATCAGCTTTGGCAGATACCTCCATCCTAGCTCTTGATGTTAAAGGGACATCAATTACACCTTGATTAATAATTTAGAAAGCAGTCAGAAGGTTTGCTCATAAGCAATCTGAAAATCTTTGCTTATGGTTTATATTTCCTAGTGTGCTCTATTTATTAGTTTAAAAGAAGCTGTGATCATCTGTTGGTCCAAATGCCCTTTAGAAAACTAAGATTACACATGAAAAATATGTGTGATCAGCAAGGTAAAAATTTAATATAATTTAAATCGAATTAATTTTTAGAGAGTAAATGATTTCTCTCTCTGTCTCTGTCTCTCTCTCTGTGTGTGTATGTGTGTGTGTGTGTAAACCTGAAGTTGATACCCAGTGTCTTCCTCAGTTGCCCACCACTTCCTTTATTGAGAATGTGTTGTTTGTGAAACCAGAAATGTCTGACTTTGTGAGACTGGCTAGCAGTTTCCTGTGGATTTATTGCTCAGTGCTTGGATTATAGTCATACCTGCCTAACTTTTCATCCGGGCTCAGAATACCAGTCCTTAAAGCACAGCGAGGGCTTTATCCACTGAACCATCTCCCTAGCTCCACAATTATTTGTTAGACATTTGTAATATTTGTTAATTATTTGTTAGATTGTTGTATTTTTAAGATAAGATGATGACCATAAAAACTAAAAATGCATGTGATCAATTGTATGTAAAATGCTGAGTAGGTCTTTAAAGTTCTTTAGTATTCTCTAAACCTGAATAACTTGACAAATTAAGTTTTTATACCTCAAAGGGAAGAAATTGGTGTCTGAAAGGTTCTCTTTTCATTTTACTAGGCAAATACATGAATATGAATTTGCATATGATTAGTAAAACAAAAAAAATCAAATTCTTAAGACTTCAAATCAATAATGCTGCCCATCCATATTTCTAATGTTGTGGCCTCAATCTGGCTTTGTGTGTAGCCTCTAGAAAAGACATTCATTTAAAATGCACGAATTCAGCCCTTTCAGTCAGTCAATTATTGATTTAGTTAGTAAAGATAATGATCCTGAAGGTTGTTTTACATCAGTAAATAGTTACTGCCTCATTTGAGCAGCACAGAGGCCCGAAGGCTAGACTGCCCAGATGACTCCTATTCTGAGACCACTGAGTGACACTAGCATGGAGTGGGTGCTGTCTGTACCATGGTAGTTGCTTACAGTGATGCATATCCTTGCTCAAACTGTTTCTCTTCCTGGTCCACACTGACAATAGTCTTCATGCCAAAGTTCATCACCATTGCTCTGAAACTCCTGGCTTCAGACTTCCATCTACCTCTCTACTCCTTGACACAGAGAAAAGAGAGAAAAGAACACACACACACACACACACACATATACACACACACACACACAAAAAAAGTTTCTACAAGTTCTTCAGCCTCTCACTTTCTTTCTAAATAAGGAAAGGAAGAACTCAGAAGAGATGGTCTGGTCTTTTACTTCTTGGAAGGAAAGTGATGGAGGAATAGCTTGTGTAAGCAAGAGAAGAAATTAAACATGCAAAAGTAGGCATGAAAATTGTTCTGAAGCTCAATGACACCCACCAGGTCTCTCATATTATGCTGCTCAATTCTACCTGCCATTGCTCCTGCTCAGAGAAAGTTGCTGACAAATGGATTCATTGATTCATTTATATTTCAAAAAGTTAGTTGCATTTGAGTGCTTTTTAATCAGTCTAGATTGCAATGAACAAAATGGGAAAGTAATTGCAAAATCAAGACTGATTACGAACTCTCCTCCTCATCACTAACAACCTTCCAGAAATGTGCTCCTTCCTGCCATTCCTTAGATTGCATTTCACTCTAAATTTACTCTTCCAAAACATGACTCTACTTACTGTTTTCAATAGACCATTTGGGAAGTTCCATGCAACTGTATTTTCTGGTCTCTTGAGTTATTTTAGCACACACACATCCCAAAATATTCCTTACTAAAAGTATGAGAGGACTAATTTGGTGTCTGCGAATGAGGTATAGATAAGATGATGGTTCAAAAGCTGAATTTTCAAAAGCAATTGAAGCTGAGCGCAAAATTCCCTAGAGCAGAGAGATGAAGGATGTATGAAATTATGGTTACACATGGAGATTGTGTTACTTTTTATTAGGTTATATTTATTCCTTGAGATTATATAATCTACTTTGTATGTAATATATATATTTATATATATGTAATTATATATGTATATATATAATGTGCTTTTTTTTTCGAGACAGGGTTTCTCTGTGTAGCTTTGCACCTTTCCTGGAACTTACTTGGTAGCCCAGGCTGGCCTCGAACTCACAGAGATCTGCCTGCCTCTGCCTCCCGAGTGCTGGATTAAAGGCATGCACCACCACCACCACCACCACCACCACCACACACCACCACCCACCTGGCTATATATGTATACATTATATATGTACTTTGATCATATCCATTCCCATCCCTCTCTCCCGATGTTTTCCAGATCCTCTACTGGTCCACATTCCCCTCCCCATTCCATGTTTCCTTTTTAAAATCTGCTGGGCCCCACTAATTGCTCCCCATATGTGCATGGGTATAGGCCCATCCAGGCCAAGAATCCATGGCTAGGGAGGTCCTAGGTCCTAGGAAAAACCTACTACTATGATTTTTGTTTAATTGTTTTTGAGACCGGGTTTCTCTGTGTAGTTCTGGTGCCTGTCCTGGATCTTGCTCTGTAGACCAAGCTAACTTTGAACTCACAGAGATCCGCTCAACTCTGCCTCCCAAGTGCTGGGATTAAAGCATGCGCCACCACCGCCAGGCTACTACTATGATTTTGCTAAATGTGTACAATATCAAACTGCCTTCCAAACTTCATCATATACCCATAGGTTAGGGCAGCTCTAAGCCATTATCAGAGAAGCTTCTTTTTGTAGTAGATGGCAGTTAACAGAGATCTACAACTGATTAAAAAATGCAAAGAATACATGCATGACTGTACAGGGCTTAGCAGGACACCTACATCACACTCATTCTCCACAAGGCTCAAGGAACATAGTGAAGAGGAGGCAGGAAGGTTCAAAATTTAGAAGCACAGTTGTGGAAGTACAAAATACGTACACAACTCATACAAGTTATGTTAAAAACATGGACAATTCTCAATATCAGTGCAAGTAACTAAATAAGATTAATTTCTAGTATAATCTGGAAATAAACAAGCAAGAATTTTCATTTATTGCAGAGAAATCATTGCATCTATAAATTGGTTTATATATTTAATATATATGATATAAAGCTGAATATACCAAACATATAAAATATAATATACATATATATTAACATGTTGGTAACATTTATATTGGTAGATATATTAAATATAACTATATATTTTACAATACCTGTTATATATAAACTTTCTCAATTGCTAATTTACAAGGTAAGCATTATGCAAATTTAACAAATGAGGAATTTAGGATTTAGCTATATAAATCTTTAGAACTAATGAGCTGTGGATCTGGTACAGGCAATTGGTTTAGTCAATACAAGGCCCAGGATTCTTTTTTTAAAAATTTTTCTTTGAATTTATTCTTTGTGTCTTTCACATCATGCATCTCGATCCCATTCATTTCCTGTCCCTGTGTATCTGACCTCTGCCCTTGCCATGCCCCCCCCCCCAGCCCTAATAAAACTTGACAGAAAAAAGAAAAAGAAAAAAAAAAAAGGAAAAAAAAATCTCATCATGGAAGCTGTAGTGTGACATAGTGAGTCACACAGTAAACCCTTTTGTCCATATATCTTTATTTGCAAGTGTTCATTGCAGAGAGTCATAAGGCCCAGGATTCTTAAATGTAAAATAAAAATAACAATATCCATCCTGTAGCCAGCTGCTGCCAGCCTATCCTCCAATAACATGTCATGCCTCTGATTTGCCTTTAACTGGTGTCTCCATCTATATACTCAAGTAAAAGATAAATAAGAGACTCTGGCAATTAAGTGTATTAAGTATTTTGTAGAATATGGGGAACGAGGAGGAGTATCCCAGGCAGCACAGAATGTGCCTTTGTTAGCGTAATGGGTAGGGTAAGGGTGCATATGGGGGTACATATGAAGGTCAGAGGACAGCCTGGATGGTGGTCCTCACTTTCTACCTTGTTTGGGCAGAGTCACTTGTTGCTCAGCAATACATAAGCCTGGCTATCTGATCTGCAAGCTTCCAGGTAGTCTGTCTCCACCTCCTATCTTGCCTTAAGAGTGCTGGGATTATAGATATGTGTTTCCATGTCTGGTTTTCTTAAGTTCTGGGGATCTGAACTCTGTCCTCATGTTTTCGTGTCAACCACTTTACCCATAGAGGCATTTCTTCCACCCTGTTAGAAACTAGTTTTCCTTTTCAACAAACTTTTCAAGAAACTTCAACTATAAATAAATGTCCATCTTATAAATAAGTGATAAGAGAAATTTCCCACAGACTAATTTAGAGGAGATATTTTCAGTACAGGATGGATAGGACTTAAAAAACCCACATATCGGATAGAGTTGAGATAAAAGGCAGCAACTTGGAAAAAAAGTCTATTTTATATCATTTAGCATCAAAACACTAGCTACCCAGATGGACAACAGGAGCTTCCAGATGGATCTTGCAGACCTGGTCAAGAAATAGTATGTCTGATTATGTGAACTACACAAAAGATACTCAGAGAGCAGTGTGTACATTAAAATAGCATATTCCTAATATTTTAAAAAACATGATTTCTACCCCAGGTGGCCTCAAGCTTTCTATGTAGCTGTGGTGACCTTGAATTTGTGATTTTTCTGCCTCTGTCTCCTCAGTGTTGGGTCATAGGTGTGCAACCACGATGCCAAGTTTATGCTCACTACAGCACCCAGGGCTTCATGCATGCCAGATAACCCCTCTATCAATGGGCTGTGTCCTGATTAGCCCTCCAATATTTAATTAGGTAAAAAGACACAATTCTGTAGAGTTTTGCTTTTAATGTTTGTTTTTCTTTGCAGTCTCTTCTCTTATAGGAAAATATCAAACCATGTTTTATTATCAGAACAGATATTGTTAAATGTACACATTTTAAAATAATTTTGAACCTCAGTTTCTTCAATTTGCAAGTTTCCAGAACTCTATTTCTTAAATAGTGCATTACTGAAGTTTTGAGAAGAGATTCAATAAATACCACAGACTTCTCAGATAATTTTTAGACAACTAATATAAAATCAGATGGAGGTTATGGAGGTCTTTATTACTCTGAGTGCTGATTAATGTTGACTTAGAAAACAAGTAGACCGAGGCTGACCCTCTACCTGCTGCAGGCAGCCAGGGACTCAACAGGTCCTCATTTTCTTCAGTTCATAGTTTGTCCAAGGGCAGCAATAGCCCTGTTTTCTATAGACAGGAAAGAGTTTTGCTAAGCAAAGTGAGTCAGAACAGTCTGATCACATGTCATGTCTTATCTGCAAGGTTGATCTTTAAGGATAGGGTGAGGAGGTAAAATGGAGATGGGAGTGTTTGAGGACATCCCTCCCTGAAATCATAAAAAGGGAAGAGACATTTTCCTTTGACAAATTAAGCTGACTCCTGCCTTTTTAGGACTGGAGGAAGGAGGTGCCATGTTTGGGAAACAAATTAAATAAAGAAGTCTTCTGCATTGGAGCCATACAATTTCCTGTTTTCTGATGGATGTCTATGATCCATAAGGTTCAGGTAAAATACTATGGAGGCACCAGAAGTAGTTTGCAATGCCAAATTCTGCCTTCTACAGGGAAGAGAGGACATGAGAGGGGTGAGAAAATCTCCAAAGAAGAGGAAGACATCAATAAAGAATGTTGGGTTCACTATGGTAGGAGTTTGCTGCTGGGTTCCTAGCAGTGCCTAGCTATCTAGTTGCCTAGACATACGTATTTAATCAGTGTCCAAGTGTCAATCCAGAACTTTCAAGTGTGTGTTCTTCAAAAAGGTTTTTGATTCCAAAATTTCCTCACTTGTCACTTTCTTTGTGACTAAATGCACTGTTACAGGATTTATCTCAATACCCATGCACTTGTAGGTGATTGCCTGGCTCATGGGTAGGAATACATGAGTGTTCACTAAATCTCTACTGTGGCAGTATTGGAGTCCTACCACTTGCATGTGTTGCCTCTTATCTTTCTTAAAAGACAATCTAGAAGGCTTTAGAAGGCAAAGAGGCAAAAGCATTATGTAATCAACTCAGGAAACATTTATTGACCCCTTAGTTCTGTACACAACAGCAGGCATGTAAGTCATTGTTTCTGAGCAGCAGCCTCATGTCTGGTGGAGGAAGGCAACTGAAACACCCACCCGAAAGAGATGAGACATACAAAGTTTTATTTGACCTGAGTTTTATTCCTTTTAGTTCATAAATGCACTTAGAGATGTCAGACTCAAAGTAGGAATTCAATATCACATAATGTAAACAACAGATACAGTCATTTTAGATGTTCAGGAGCTCCTAAAGGCATACTGGCGGCAATCAGAACTCTCAGCTTTAGAAATCAAAATCTGTAGGAACTGGTGAAGCAGTAAAGGAAACACTCATGGAACATTTACTAGGTGCTAGTGCTTATTATTAACTAAAGTATATCCTTGTCGGTAGGCCTTGTAGCTGCCCTGTGAGATGCATACTGTTTTACAGAGAAGTCAAATGGCTTGGCATAGCATGGGACTTGACTCCAGACAGTATCCTCAACATATGTATGTGTATGTATACGTGTGTATGTATATATATTTAGATATTCATTATGGCTATACGAATGCTTCCCAGAATAAGAATCAGGATGTTATTAATTTATTAACTATGTTTCTTACTCAAAAAGGACTGAAAAGCTATAACCTGCTATTCTCTAGCTACAAAGGATTCAGAAAAGTGTGAGAATCTTTATAATTTTATTATTATTGCAAGAGTGTGTATGAGTTTGCCACAGCATGTGTGTGGAGGTCAGAGGACAATTCTGTTGAGTCAGTTCTTCTACTTTGTGGTGGGTTCCAGGGATCAAACCAGGGTTACCATGCTGGAGCAACAAGCACCTTTACCTACCAGTCTATCTGCTGGCCCTTGATGATCTTTATTTTCAACCAGAATTTTAAATATAGACTTTCCTAAATGTTCTCCTGACCTGTTACCTATTCTTCTAAAACTTGTATGTGCCTAAAATATAATATATATTAGGCAGAATGTACTCTTGTTGGCAGATAGTATATGCCTTTATCCCACTTTGATAGGCTACATCATACCTTCACAAGTATTTCTATAATTAGGATAAGATAAAGACAACCCATGGCATACTCCCTCAAGTAGAATGTGAAAATTCTTGACTTAAGAAAGTAGCTGTTCACTGCCAGGACAAGCAGCATGTAGAGACTCTGGTAAGCCACCAGCCACGTGGCAAGGTATAGATTTATAAAAATGGGTTAATTTAAGATAAAAGAACAGTTAGCAAGAAGCCTGCCACGGCCATACAGTTTATAAGTGAAAAAAAAAAAAAAAGAAAGTAGCTGTTTACTAGAGTTATATTATGACCTATTATTTTTGCTGTTAATTTCTTACTATGCCTGATTTATAAAATTATACTTTATTATAGTTCTGCGTCTATGTGGAAATAGTAACCAAAATTATATTTGATACTTTTCTCGCTTTCGGGTATCTACTTGGGGTGTTGGTGACATCTCCTGTAGATAACAAGGATAGGGTACTACATTTTCCTAAGTAAATTTTATTATATTTCCTTCTGCTGCTTTTCATGGCGTTTTCAGGCTTAGCAAAAATAATACCATGTAAAACAATATAATTGAATACTTATTTTTAGTTTAGCTCCCCCCTTCCAATCAATCATGCACAGAAGTCACAGGAAACAGTTTTGGCTTTCCTGCCAAACTTAAATGTCATAACCTAGGGCCTGTTCCCCATGTCTGCTCTGAGTCTATTGACTCTACACAGTTTAAATTTTCCTTACCACCGTTCACAATTGACAGGAAGAAAGAGCGACACAGTTCGAGCAAGAACCACCTGGGCTCATTGTTCCTCCCAGTGAGTTCTACCTAGGAATTGGGAATGGTGTAAATGTCCACACCCAGAGATTTCGATGACACACAGCTAACAGTTCTTCAGTGCTTCTTGCACTCCAGGTCACCAGACGTGGAGGAGAACAACACTTGGCTCTGTACCCATTGTTAAGCAGGTCAGTCCTGCCTGGCAGTGCCAGCAGAAGAGGTGGGGTGGTAAGTAAGCGGAAGCAAGAATGCTTTCCGGGTGGTGGTGCCTCAGAAAGCAGAAAGTTGAGAGGGGAACGGGGCCAAGGAGGGAAGGTATTCCAAGTCAGGGGAGCAAGACTGTTAAATGTGAGCCACTTGATTTGTACATGAAGTTTTATTGAGACGCGGTCACATTTGTATATTTCATTGTTTCATAGCATCTTTCCTCCCCTTTCCCTTTTCTACTTTCAAATCCCTTCTTCTCCTTTCTTCCCTTCCCTTTCCTCCTTCCTTCTCTTTCCTTTCTGTTTTTTTATTATTTACTTTTTTTGGGGGGCAGGGTCTCATGTAGCCCAAGCTGGCCTGGATCTCGCAATGTAGCTTGAACTCCTGATCCTCTGCTTTTGCACCAAGTGCTGTTATTACAGAAAACACCACGATGTTGGTTTGCTTTCTCTGGACACCTACAGAGGACACCTATGATCAAAGATCATATTTCCAAAAAGCAGAAACATTCACCAAATGGTCCTTTATAAGTGTTTTCCAATCAGTTCTAAATCATGTCATGATCTAGTTGCCATAGGCAGAAAACAACAAGCAATTTTCTATTATTCCTGGAGGATATGGGGTGATGGTGGAAGCCAAAAAGACTGGCAGTGGGTAAAGGGTCTGTGGGGTGTAAGCCGTAGCTAAGGATGATGTCTGCCTTGGCTAAAGTGGGCTCCATGATGAATAAGGGTTGATATAAAAAACTGACCACAGACAGTCTGAATACAGCCTTAAAACCAAGTTATAGAGTTGAGATCACATCTGCTAGTAGGTGCAGTTTTGGATGCTATTAGAAGGTGTGGCACGACCAATACAGATTTGGAATAATAAACTTGATATTGAATTCAGACAGAATTTGCAGAAAAGAGAATGCTAAATGGAAGCCTGTTTTGGGAATATGGCCCCTTCACCTTTGTGCCCCAAGGACCCCACAAGGTTTACCTGTCCAGCAGTCACACTGGGTGTTTCTCTTTGACTAAGTGAAAACTAATGTATTCTTTAAAGAGTAAGTTAATTACAGTAGCCCTAGGTAGTATTTCATAGAGGTAGACAGGAAAAGAAAGCTTTGAGAAAATGATAGAGAAGAGTACAGATGTTGAACAGGCTGCTAATAACATTATAAATACTGAGGGTCTTGACTTGAGGGAGTGCATTCAGGAGAAGAGCAGTAGTGCTCACAGGAATTAGTAAGTAGGAAGCAAAGTTCTTGGTAGAGGTAAGAAGCCCCAGTGAAAATGTCTGGTACATAGTGGCAAATGGAAGGCTGGGGAGAGTTCAAAGGTCAAATTATTAAATACTCCATTCTCATGGGGTCACAACATGTTTTAAGGGACATTCATTTAAAACAAAAAGACTGGGTCTGCAAGATGAGTCAATAGCTAATGGGGCTTGCCACCAAGGCTGACAACCCAAGTTTGATTCCCAGTAGCCACATGGTGGAAGGAGAGAACTAAATCCCCCAAATTGTCACTTGACCCCCATAGGCATGTTCTAATGTGTTTGTGTGTGTGTGTGTGTGTGTGTGTGTGTGTGTGTGTGTGTGTGTAGGGGGGGAGGGCACACCTGTGTGTGTGAAATAAATAAGAGTATATTTTAAAAAAAACAAATTGGGAGATTTAAATTATGGTATCTGTTTTTTTCCTTTTAATAGCAGCAGACTGGGCTATACTATCCACTATTCACATGTGATGATGACAAGCAAAAATAGGATGGGAGCTCTGCATTAGGGGGCAAAGGTCCTCAGCATTCTAGAGCTTTGATGCCATCTCAACTAAGGATGCCAATAGTGATTTTCAAGTTATCATTGAACTTGTATTTTACTTTGTCTTAGTAGGGAAATAAATTATGATTTACATGACTTTTAGCAAATGATAAAAGACAGATCGCTATACAGTTTTTTTTTTTTTTTAAAAAAAATGACTAGCAACATAGGCACTTGAGACTGAAGACATGAAACTCACCTATATAATAGTAACATGCAACTCTTTAGTTAAGTTTTTCCATTCAAGTAATATGAAGGTAACACACAGCAATGGATAGCAGTTAGATTCCTAGGGACTCAAATACAGCTACAGCTATTAGCCTATGGAGTTTTTTTTCACACTTTGATAAAGTATATAAGCTTAATAGAGAAAATTAATAATGTTATCTTTCAAAGTATTAATAAAATACAAGTAGTTGACTGACATCTAGCTATGGGTGATAATGAAAGAAAAAAAGTAGTCTACAAAAATTAACTAAGGCTGGCCAGCTGGTAAAATGCCTTTGACCCAAGGATGAAGGCATGAGTTTGGATCCCCAACACCTACAAATGGAGGTGTGCATCTATCTGTAACACAACTGTCAAGTGGCAGAGACAGGTAGATCACTAGAGTTCATTAGGCAGCCACTCTAGCTGACTGGATGAATTCAAGACTCAGCTGGAGACTGTCTCAAAAAAAAAAAAAAAGAAAGAAAGAAAGAAAGAAAGGAAGGAAGAAGGAAAAAAGAAAGAAAAAGAAAAGCAGAAAGTAATCAAGGAAGACAACTGATGTTATCATCTGGCTGCCATCCACAGGTGTACACATATGCATGGGCACTGCATACACATGTTTACACATACACATACATAACATACCTGCACATACACATCTAACTTTGAGATGGTCATAAGCACACATATTCCTATTTAATAAAATTGTATAGAAAAAATTCTTGGATCAGAACAAAGTTCTTGTTTGTAACATGTGTTACACAGGGAATGCTTTCACTTTAGACCTTTCCCATTTTTGCTCCTGCTTTCTCACAACATAATAGCTCAGGGACACGCAGCTGATGTTGTCCCTGCCCCCTGCCTGACTTTGTCCTAGTCTAATAACCACAGTATTTCAAGTTGGAGTTATACATTAGATCTATTAAAAAAGATGTAATGATCATAATAAGAGAGATGTTTCAACATTGAAAAAACATGCGCTCATTTTTTTGTAATCACATTATTTTTTCAGTAAAGTCTATTGTGGTTAAATTGCTGTTTCCTTCCTGTAGAAAATAAGCATCCAGAAAAAAAATGTAGCTAAATCAGTAACTGTGTTAGGAGACAACAGTATCCTGGTTGTTCATAAGCAACACTTGTTATGACAGCAAATTATCGTTTTAGTTAAATCTGGATCACCTCAATAGTAATAGTTTACTGGTTAAGAGGGTATAGAAGGGTCATACTATGTATCCACTGCTAAAATTACCCTCTGTTTACTTGTCTCACCAAGGTTCTTGAATAGTTTTTCAGACCCTATCCAATTTATCTCTAGCTACAGCTATGTAGGTGGCAGCCTTTCAGATTAAATTGTCTTCCAGTCACTTCCTCATTAAAGAAAGAAAAAAAGATGTCAAGCAGATGACAAAGCATCTTGTCAAAATGATTTCATAGTTGAAGATGCTCTATAATGGAAAGCTTCTCCCCATGGCTCTCATGATCTGAGTGGCTATGCTTTCTGCTAGGTGGGTGCCATCTTCCCGGAAGTCTGTGAGTGAGCCTACCCTTCCAGGCCCAGGCACAGCAGATGGGAAGTTCAAACTGGAAACTCAGCAGAGGAGAATTAGCCAATTTACAGAAGTCATATTAGAGCGATTTAGAATTTCAAGAGCTTCCTCAGGGCTTCTGGAGAGGAATGGTCTGCTGGGTAACTTTCTCGAGCCTCGCTTGAGTCAGCAAATCTTTACTATGTACTGTACTTACATGTCCATACTGAGAAAGTTGGGACCAAAGACACTAGTCGGCTATAAGCCATGTAATATCCTCCTGTCGCCAAAGTATTTTCTTTCATACTGTCTACCAAGCTTGTAAACCACACATCTTTATTTCTAGTCTCCTCAGAGTATCACTCTTTTCCCTCAAATTTAGCTTCAGAGGGCCCTGAACAAGAATGTTCCCTAAAAAGACCCATTTGATTCAAATAGTGTTCTTTAAAAACATGATTGTGGAGCCAGCAGCAAAGAGTTTCAGTTGGGCTGGAGAAGAGAGTAAAGCTTGCTAATACAAAAATTGTCAAAGGCATCAGAAAAATTTTGAGGCACTTAGTTTCACTGAAAAAAACACTAAATTCCCCCCCCCATGTTTAGACCACAGTATTTATTGGATTTGAATATTTACAGGGCATGCCCTCATTTCTCACTGTTAAGCCAGACATGGCTCATCATAGGTGAAATGATGAGTGGGAGACAAAAAATAGAATTGGTGATCTATGGGGGTGTATAGACACATGTACCACTGCATCTGAGTGCACAGGGAAAGTAGGAAAGTATTTTAGTTTTCTTTCTGTTGCTGTGACAAATGCCAAGACCAAAAGTAACTCAGGGAACCAAGTTACTGATTATATGTCATTTTCAAGGGAAGTCAGCAAAGGAACCCAAAACAAAAAATGCAGTAGAATCCTGGAGAAATGTTTCTTACTGTCTTGTTCTCCATACTTTGGTCAGCATTATTTTTACAGAATCAAGGACTGCCTGATGTGGTATGGCAATACCCACAGGAGGCTGGCTCTTGCTCTTTGCTATCAATTTAGCATTCAAGAAAATACCACCACAGACATGGCCACAGTCCAGTCTGATGAAGACAATTCCTCAGTTGAGATTCCCTCTTCCCAGGAATGTCTAGAATTGTGTCAAGTTGATTAAAAAAAATAACTTATGGATGTTAGGGCTTCCTGTGAAAAGTGACAAGTAATCTCAGATCATGCTAGGTAAATGGGTTGAGCAGGTGAATTGTGGATAGGGTAGAGTGAGGAAGAGAAGGGTGCTCTAGAAATAAGGTTAACTTAGTTTTATTGATTAAAGGAATTGCATAGTGTTCAGGGAGACTTTGTGCCTTCTGAGCTCGGCCCTTTAACATTTAAGGACAAGGAACTTGCAAACTTTGGAAAGGTGTGGGAGAGGATCCATCCTAAGGACATCTCTCTTTCCTCGTGGGTTCCAGAGTTTCTCATCACAGGTGCCCACATCCTTGTGGATAGAGGCTTATTTAATAAAAGGCAAGGAATGAACTAGATGCCTTCAACAGTAGATTGAGAAAATGCTTTTCCTGTGAGTAAGCAGAGAGGCTCATAAAGCATGTGGGTGTTACTGGGTGGATGCTGCCTTACCCACACAGGAACAGAAATGCAAGAAGAGAGAAGTTGAAGAGAGAAGGAGGCTGGCTGAGAACAGAAAATGAAAACAGTTTGTGCAATGACTTTCAACAATTGCTTCAAGAAAAACCTAACCAGGCCAATCATGTTATTTTCTTGTTTGTTATTTTCAGACACAGGGGACTGAACCCAGGGGCTTGTGTGTGCCCTGGCAAGTACTTCACACCCCTGACCTAAATGCCCAGCCTTCTTTTTGTGGAAAGGGGTTTACCATGTTGTCCAAGTGGGTCTTAAATTCTTTCTGTAGCCCAGGTAAGAGTGAAATTTGAAATTATCTCCAGTGTGTAGGGTTGTAGACATATGCCACCATCTACAGATTGTAACACACTATTCTTATTATATCCGATTCTTTTCCATTCAGAATTATGTGATGAACATTATTTCAGTGCAACACACTTAAATCTACTCATTTCCATTAAACAGCAGGCATAATTTGCTAGATCCTCTGATTGTGCAAGAAATGTACACCTTCTTCATGCATTGTACAATGCATAGGGTCAAGGGATTTCTGGATGCACATTTTAGTGACTCTTGGCATGTAACCTCATTTATCAGAGCTTCATTTTCTTAGTTGATCAGAAAAATTGTAAGATTGCATGTTATTATGAGTAAAGTATGTTAATTGGATCACTGGCAACAAATTTTGAATAAATTTTCTGTCTCATTTTTCTATGATGCTATTATGTCAGAGACCATTCATGTACCATGAATCTTAAAGTATACCACTGTTTTTAAGTTTTGACAGTAAAATTTGAAGATATAAGTATTGGCTACCCACTACATATAAGTGAACATGAATGTTCATATTTTTATATATAAACACATATACATATACAAATCAAAAGAGCCCTTTGGTTTTACCTATATCTTATTCTTTTTTTTTCATTTTTCTTTATTAAGAAATTTTCTATTCACTCCACACACTATCCACAACCCCTCTCCTCCCTCCTCCTACCCCCCTGCCCTCTTTCCCAAGTCACTCCACAACCCCACATCCCCCAAATCGAGGTCTCCCATGGGGAGTCAGCAGAGCCATCACACTGAGCCTAGGCAGGTCCAAGCCCCTTCCCACTGCACCAAGGCTGTGCAAGGTGTCACACCACAGGCACCAGATTCCAGAAGCCTGCCCATAGACCAGGGACAGATCCTGATCCCCCTGCCTTGGTGCCCCCCAAACAGTTTGAGCCAAACAACTGTCTTCCATATTAAGAGGGCCCAGTCCAGTTCCATGGGGGCTCCACAGCCACCAGTCCACAGTTCATGGGCTTCCACTATTGTGGCCGGTCATCTCTGCACGTCCTCCATAATGATCTCCACGTTCCTCACCTGCAGTATCTCTCCTCTCTCTCATCAGTTGGATTCCCAGAGCTCAGTCTGATGCCTGTAATTCTTTTTTTTTTTTTTTTTTGTTGTTGTTTGGTTTTTCGAGACAGGGTTTCTCTGCGTAGCTTTGCACCTTTCCTGGAGCTCACTTGGTAGCCCAGGCTGGCCTCGAACTCACAGAGATCCACCTGGCTGCCTCCTGAGTGCTGGGATTAAAGGCGTGCGCCACCTCTGCCCGGCTGATTCTTCATTCTTAAAGTGATTCCAGAAGGCACTAATATCAAATGTTTGCTATTTCCCATAATTCTTTGGTATTCCATTCTATTTTTTGACAACTCTTTCATTTCCTACATAAATTTTATCTTTTTCATGGTAAAGAATCTAGTGGTTTTTTTCCTATTCTATATCATTCTTTCTGTTGAATTCATGACATTTTTCATGTCTTATATGCTCAATGAATAGTGTTGCTTTTGTGTTCTTTTTCGCAGTCTCTGCTGTTGTGTTGAAACTCCAAAGTGCTGACTCATAGTCCCCGTTTCACTAGATCTTTAGGTATGAATTTTGGGCATTATAAATTCCTCATGTAAGAATGCTGATACCTGTGCCATTTCTTGATTTATGTATGCTGACTCTTCTTTTGACTACCAGCTACCATTCCTTGCTTTGTTAGCTTTTTGTTTTTGACTCATTTTGCTGAATAGTGTGTGTAAAGATGAACCACATGTTCTCCAAGAAATAGGTGTATCCCTTTTTTCCATCCATTGTCTAGTGGGGAGTATGATTTGTATAATCTGAACCTGAACTATATTTGGGATTTTCATTCCTTGACTCAGTTGACCATTAGTAGCTTTTCTCACCATTGTGACCAAATACCCTACAACAAAGCAACTTAAGAGAGAAAGGACTTATTTTGGCTCATGGATTGAGAGGCCATAGTCTACCATAGTGTGGAAAATTAGGTGGTGGATGATTACATGATGGTGGGAGCATGTAGTGGCTAGTTATATTACATAGCAGTCAAGAAATAGATCAATAAGCAAGACTGCTAGGCTGTTGTCCCTCTCCTACAATTTGTTTTGTCTAGCTAAGCCCTTTCTCCTAAGCCATCACAGGCCCCTAAAACAGCACAATGGGGACTGCATGTTAAAACACACAAGCCTGTGCTGTGCATTTCACACTCATTGGTTTCTTCAGATAGAATTAGTGTTTTGATCTATCGGACCCTAGGAACTCAGCCCCAGCAAGCTTTCAGATACTTCTTTTTCTTACAGCCCAGACGCTGTGTCCTAAGCGGTGTGAGTTCTCTGCTTTTGGTCCTGCTGCCAGTTCATTATGCCACGTTTATCCTCTCTAGTTCTACTTCTGGCTTTTTGCACTTCTCTTTAGCCCTGTCCCAACTGCCTTTGGCATCCCTTGTGCACACAATAAGGTCTGAAGAAGAGGGCTGTAAGAAACCTACTCTGTTAAAAGCCTCAAGCTGCTACAGCACTTGGTAAAGTCTAGAGTTCCAAGCAGTTTATGTCAAGACTTCCTCTCTTCCCTTCTACTATCTCCTTCTTTACACTTCTTGAAAGCCTGGGTTCTAGAAAATGCTGTATCTCTATCTCTGATATGTCCCACTTTTCAGCTATACCCTCATCTCATACACTTCAAAAACATTCTGCATAGCCAGTGAAGGTTCACTGGAAGGACCTTGGAAAGGGTCCTAAGGATTTTCACCCAGAGTTCTCATTCAGACATTAGAGGTTTATTGATGTTTAGCTGGTCCCTTCTCCACCAAATACAGAGCCTCCTTTTTTTTGCCATCATTCTGAGAAGAGAGTAGAGGGAGTATTTCACTTTCTAGATTTTTACTTTATATCTCTTGGCTTTGGTCTTGGATTTAACAATTGATGATGTCATACCATGCGTAGACTGTTCCCACTGCCAGGGTGGCAGCTACAGTCTCCTAGGACATGCCCACTCTTAACATGAACTGAAGTTTCCATAGGCATTTGTCTAAGAACTCAGAAAGAGTTTCTCAGGATGAGCACTGGCCTTTCCTCAATTTTAGAGTAGGAAACTGAGGCACAGAAACAACTTGTTCAATTCACATAGCTAATCCATAGTCATTTTTTTGCCTGTAGTAATCCTTATTTGTTTTTAATTAGCACATGAAGCATTAGGTATCATTATGATATCTTCAAACGAAAGTTGTTTTTTGATTGATTCTCTTCTTCCGTTCATCTGCCACTCCCAGGTTTTTTCCTTTTCACTTTCATGTCACATGTGCTCTTTTGCTCCACCCCCTTCCTTAGCACTTCTTTTCATCCTCTTTGGGTCTCCTTTATAGTTTTTAGGATCTACTCACATTTACATCCATCTATATACATGCATATATACATTGCAAACTAGGGTCCACAAGAAAGAACATACTGTTTTTGCTTTTGTGAGTCAGTTGCCTTGGTTAATATACTTTCCAGATCCATTCATTTTCCTACAAATTTCAAACATCTGTATTTAGTGCTGCTCTAGTCACAATAGCTAGCAAGTGGAAACAGCCTAGATGCCCATCAATGGAAGAATGAGTAAAGAAAATATAATGCATGCACACAATGGAATCCTATCTTAAGTTATACAAAACTATGTAGAGTTCTGTGAAGTAGGCACAATGCTCACCTTCACACGTACGTGGAAGCCCAAGTGTCTCCTCCAGACAGCATGTAGATCTCATTCCCACTCACTCCCAATACCAACACTGCTCACCCTGCCTTCTTAGCAACACTTTATACACCCATTTCCCAGAAAAGTATTTAAAGATTGTTTTGCATTCCAGTTTTATTTTTTTCAGCTAATGATGGCATCATTTGATTTCAATATGGAGAGCTTCTCCTCAAAATTTCCCTGAAGGTCCCATTTTTATTTGTCTATATCAGCCATAGACACAGAAGGTATTAGGGTTTATTCTTATGTAATTTCTCTTTAACCAGACTACATGTGATTTTGTCAACTTAATTTTACTTAGAAATTAAATCATCTTATGTTCTTAATTGTTTTGTTGTTCTTCTTACAACTTCCTCTTAATGTGTATATCTGTCTGGTACTTTGGTGTCCTGAAGCAAATACAGGCATAAAAGTGTAGCCTAACATTTTCTTTCTTGTGGGGAGACAGTGTCACTGGCTCTGCTTTGAGCCCCAATAGCACACAGTATCACAAATTTATTTGAAGTAAATATGGACTAATATTGTGAAATTCCATTAGTTTATGATTTTCAAAAAAGTTATCCAGTTAAGATGGTTTTAGATAATTTTTGGAAGGGGAGATACATTAGTTTTTATTTATTGCATTCTCTGTATGTAACACTTCAATATATAGCAAATTCCATCTACCAAAGTAATAGTTAGCATTGCTTTTCTTTTAACATACTGAATTCATTTACTTAGAGCTGTTTATTTCCCTTATCAAAAATCACATTAAATCTTGATTCTTGGGGTTATTTCCATAATATAACATTCTAAAATTGCTTACTTTGCTCTGGACAGGGGTGTGTATTCCACATTCTGATGACATGATGATGTGAAGGAATTAGGGAACCCACACCAGGAAGAGTGTGTGTATAAATACATATGCATATACACATGATACATATGTCATACTGACGTCATGTTTCTATGATTGTGGCTGTTCATGTTTATATACTTGACTAGGTCACTAATTATTTATTTATGAGTGAGAATAGAAATGAGAACAATACTATAGACTCTTACCTCAAGTGTTTCCTGAGGAGTTAGGGTGCCAAAGAGAGGTGAGAAACTGCAGAATGTACAATAATAGGCCATAACAAAAAACAAATGCAAAAGAAATTGAAACTTGTTTATAACTAAATTAAGATAAGTGGTTAAAACTTTTCTGTTCTAGGCTTAAGCACAAGAAAGGGATGATAAGGGCTGTCTTCAGGAGGGGATGGGCCTGGAAAGTAATAGTCCGAATGACTGAGGCACATAAGTGATTTTCCTCTGCCCTGAGGTTTCATGAGATCACAATCATCTTCATCCATCCATGCATGGCAAGATGTCAGACACAGCAAAATAAATGTATGGAATTCCAAAAATCTCTGAGCTGAATATTTGCCTAGTATCCATAGATTGGGGAATATTTGTCTACTAACCAGAGATTCCTTTCTATTTGGAAACAAAACAAAATGTCATTGGATGAGCTCCATTTCTAGTCTAGTTAGAAACCTACACCTGGTTTCTGAAGTCCAATCACAAGACACTACAGAGGGGTCTTCTGGCAAGCCCCCCAGACAAGCTCTGCTTCATCCAGGCTAGCTGCCCTGCCAGTGTGTAGGGCAGCCTCTGAAGGGGACTGCTGATCATGGCTTTGCTCCTTCCTACTCATGTTCTTACCATGTGAGTATTCCTAGTTCAGCACCTTCTATCCTAGGGATCTTTATTGGAGGGGTCCTAAAGGAGGTGGGACAAGGGCCCTTTAAGACAATGTTCACCTGGGATCAAGTGAGGTATCTGTTCCTGTACCCACTCCTGAATTTTTCTTGTCACCTGCTGCAGATCTCACAGTCCTCAAAGCCTTTAAAGCCTTCAGTTCATAGCCTCTCTCAACCATGACAGGGTCCCACATTCCTGATCAGCTCAATCTGAACCCATGTATCATCCCATGGGGGAATGGACCAGGGTGAGTACGCACCATCTCAGCCTTTAGTATCTTATTTATAACATTATAGAAAGTGAGGTAAGGTGTGATTCAGTCATTCCCGGCTACTGGAACACCTACCAGCGTCTCTCTGTCCTCTCTCTGTGTCTTTTAGCTCAGCTCTTAATGCATAGATAGAAAGGGTCTAACAATAGTGAACTATTAAAAATTTAACAAAGATTTACCAGCATGAATTCATATACTGTTTTGAAAATTTTCAAAGTGCAATTAATGGTTCATCGAATTATGAATTTATCCAATCAGCAAATTTAAGCTCATTTCTTAGAACACTTAAGACACTAGAATGATCCATAGTTTTAATATATAAAATAGCAAATATTGTTATAAATGTAATTGACAACAGGCTGGGAGTTCAGCCTGCTGAGGTAGTTTCCCCCCCCCAGAAACCATTTTATTTGGCCAGAACTTTTGCAGAAAAGGAATTTAGTTTTTAAAAGGATTCCCCCCGTGATTCTTGAATTTAATGTGTGTATTTCCTAGTCCTTTACAAAGTGCAGCCTGAAGCAAGGGTTAAAATCCTGACACTTTATTTGTGGAGTCTAACTCAACTGCAGTGATGGGAAAGTAAGGACACAAAACAAGGCTATGCTGCTGTTTCCACTCCATGGTGGGCTGTGAAGAAAGAATTCCCCCCTAGGTGGGTGTCATGGGAGGGCTCTGCCTGAAGCTTTCCTGGGATGATTTCAAGGGGCAATCACACTATGCCTAGTACTAGAAAGGAAGAAACTGAGAACATTGTTCTGTTTCCAGTAGTTAAGTTAACACACAGGGTGCTGACACCTCACAGTTTCGTTCTGTTCCCTGGAGTTCTCTGATGATTACATCACAAGTTCTAGAACCCCTAGTACTGGAGAACTATGCCTTGATCTGCTAATGCTATAATACATAAAAAATTACCTACCGCAACCTGGGTGGCATAGTGGGGATATAAATGATGTCAGCCATTGCAGAAATCAGTGTGAAGGTTCTTAAAAAAACCCAAAACAAGACAAACAAACAAAAATCCACCAAGAAGTGGCACATGACCCAACTGTACGACTTTGGTTTATTACCTAAAAACTCCATCCAAGTTACCAATGCACCAGCCTATTAGTGCTTAAGGTGGCACTATCCACAATTGCTAAGTTATTATCTGAGGTCCTCTCCCCCACACACCCCTCAGGATTTATTTTGGCTCAGGGTCTCAGAGTACAGTCTTTAATTGCCCAAAATTCATGGCAGCAGAAGCTTGAAATGGCTGGTTATGTGATATTCACAGTCATGAATGTGAGAGCAATGGATTCTGGTATTCAGCTCACCTCCTTTTTTTTTTTTCTTTTTTTTTAACAGCCTGGAATCACAGCTAAGGAGTTGGTGACAATCATAGTGGTCAGTTTTCCCATCTCACTTAAGGTAATCAAGAATAAAGCCCCACAGGCATGCCTACAGGCCCATTTCCCAGTGATCCCAATTCCTGTCAAATGTTACCTTGGAATGAGATGATAAAAAGCACTTACTTACAAATATATCAAGTTGATTCTAAACTCTAATGACAACCCTCCAGAATGCTGTCCAGATTTCACTGTTCCTAATTTCAAAATGTGAAAGTCCAATGGTAAGATTCTAAACACTTGATGAAAACTCCAGAACAGTGAATTAAGACTCAGCTGTCCTATCTAGGAGCACAGGAACTAGTTGGTTTTGTCTTATAGACTGTGAACTTCACCCTTAGTTAGGCAGAAACATAAAGCCAAACTTCAGCAGATTTAATTTCCCTAAGAAGAATCATAGTTTAAAATATATGCATACTGAGTCATTATTCATGAATAATATATATATATGTGTGTGTGTGTGTGTGTGTGTGTGTGGTGTGTGTGTGTGTAAAATACACACACACACACATATATTCCCCTTGCAATGAAATTTCAAGAGTGAAAACAGATAAAGACTTTCTTTCTCTCTCATTTCAGAAACTTCCCAGAAATCCCTTTGATAACCTCCTAGAGCCTACTCTCTTTATCTCTAGAGCTGGGAACTGTGGAGACTTTTCTCAAAAAGCAGCCTAGGGAATCAATTGAGCATTTCTCAATACTGATGTCACATGGGATCTTGCAGCTTAGGAAGAGCAGTGGAGAGAAGCAGAGATTTCTTTATTCCCTTTGCAAGAATATCCAAGCCCCTTTCATCACTAAGCTTGGGTTTGAGAGCTTTTTAAGGAAAACATTAAGAGGCCGTGTGCTGTAAGCAACACCCATCTGTTTTCCACTCAGGGCTGTTTAACACCCTCAGACTCTGAGATGACAAGTGTTCACATTTTGTCATTTTTTTCCTCTGGGAGGAAAGGGGAGAGGGAAGAAAAATTCTTGGATAAAATAATGAGTTTTATTAAAGGACAACCTCTGGGAAATACAGATAATAAAATTGATCCTCCAAAGGACACAGCTTTAATTATGAACCCTTTAACCAAGATTCATATGACCTAATCAGAAATGTATGTGCCACCTAATGTTAACATTATGGCTGTGTGCTTTAAAGGCAGAAAATAGTGCTTATAAAATGTACTTATGGCCACTGCAATAATGGACCTGACTTTCATGTTTATGTACCTGTTACTCAAGATGTAAAGACATTTTTCAATTGTAAGGAAGATATATTTTAGTTGATCATATCTGAAAGCTTATGTTAATCTTCTTTCTTTTAAATATTTTTAAGTTTTTTTCTAAGAATTTTATATAGGAATATAGTACATAATTTCTATCCCTCCTTCCCTTCCTTCCAAGTTCTCTTATGTTACTCCATCCCCTCTCAAATTATTGACCCCATTTAAAATTTTTATTGTTGTACATACACAGTGAGACCATTTAGTATTGCTTGCATGTATATGTGTTAAGGGCTGACTACTTGGTCAGAGAGCTCATCCACAAAGAACAGTCAATTAATGGCTGCTGAGAAAGTTAAAGCCATTTTTTTTCACATTCATTCACAATGGAACCCATCTGGGCATAGGGAATTTAAAACAAGTACAGTATCAAAAAAAAAAAAAAGACAAAGAAAGCCAAGAAACTACTCATTTTTAGGTTGTACATCTGCCTTTGAAGTCCCTACAAAGATTTTCTTAATGTGATTAATTGATAATGTCTCACAATGAAGAAAAATTTTTTAAATTATCAGAGGAAAGTTCAGAGCATTTAATCACCCTTGCAAAGAAGGCAACAACAAAATGCTGTTTTATTTCTTTGTAATAAAATTGCAGGTTTCTATCAGATGTGTAATCTAGATTTAATTATATACATGCATATACACACATACATAATATAATATACATACATGCTACTACTGTGGTTTTAATATGAAATTTCCCAAAAGCTCATGTATTTGAATACTAGGTCCTCAGCTGGTATCTCTGTTAGGGAAGGTTGTCGAGTCTCTAGGAGTGAAGCCTCATTGGAGGATGTGGGTCACTGGGATAGGTGTTGAGAATTTATAGCTTCCATCTCACTCTGCTTCCTGAGTATGGTTACAAGGTGACAGCTAGCCTCCTGTTCCTGCCTGGCGCGTGTCTCCTCCACCATGATGGACTGTATCACTCTACAATTGAGCCAAAATAAAGCCTGGCTCCTTTAAGTTGCTTTTGTCAGCATAGTTTATCCCAACAACAGGAAAAGAAACCTATGCAGACATGGATATGGCATAAAAACAGGAATGGCACGACTTGAGAGAAGAAAAGAGACCAGCAAGAGAGGGGAGTGGGGGATGAGGGAAGCAGGGAGTAAATATAAGAAAAGTACAACGATGTATACATCTATATAAGATACAATGAAACACATTCTTTTGTATGCTAACTAAAAAGTAAATAGAAAAATAAATATTTGGAGATTACTGATAAAATATAGATTTTAAAATACCATTCATTTCCTCCATATTTAAAGTTCCTTTTAATATTACCAGAGAAGTGACAGGGGTAAAAGTTTGTTTAGAGACTTGAACTTCATTCTCAGTTCTCTGTGTAACAAGATGAGTATCCATGGGAGATGGACTAAAGCTCTCTGTGCCAGTTCTCCTCAGCCAGGCAGTACGATAGCATCTTTCCCCTGTTCAAACATGGGGCTTTTTATGAATGCAAATAAATTTAATAGATTCTTAATTTATAATTTGAACATTAAGTACTACTTCATGATTAATTGTAAATGAAGAGTCCTTCACAGTAGCATATTTTCAGCACTCAGTTTGCAGGCTGCAATTATGCAGTGAGATAGGATGCTGACTAAACCAGTTATCTGCTTGGCAGCATGGCCATGGGAAGGCACTCTTATAAAGGTTCATGGCTTATCTCATGTACTGCCTGGCATGGCTATGGAAGGGAAGACCGGATGATAAGCCCAAGCAAGATGCTACACAGGAACAGTATGAGCCAGCCATCCACTTCTCTCTACAGATCCTCTCTGGCTGTGTCTGACACATCTTGCCTGATGATGTCCTTTAACTTCTTCACTCTATTCCTGCCTCTACCTCTAGTTCACTCGCCAGCTGAAGTTGGAAAATTTCTCTCCTCAAGTACAGGCTGGGCTAGGGTGAATGACATACCTGCTGATAAATATCTGTGTCATTTCCAGATGTCTGGTTCTCTTACTGAAACCCCAATAAAGGCTTTCCTTTGTTCCCTCGTTCACCTTATGGGAACAGTGACACACTTTGGCTACTTCATGAGTACCCTGCACAGTGCTGGATTGACATTTGGGTATTTAATCCTGATTTCTTCATAGTATAAAGAAAATTCAGGCAACTTCACATCTCCATTATATAATTTGATATTCCTACAAAAGTTTTGCATGAAGACTTTTTTTTTTTTTTTTTTTTTTTTTTTTTTGGTTTTTCGAGACAGGGTTTCTCTGTGTAGTTTTGCCCTTTCCTGGAGCTCACTTGGTAGCCCAGGCTGGCCTCGAACTCACAGAGATCCGCCTGGCTCTGCCTCCCGAGTGCTGGGATTAAAGGCGTGCGCCACCACCGCCCGGCGCATGAAGACTTTTGTAAGCATCAGAAGAAATGGAATTAAATTTCAAGTAGATAAATCAAATCAGAAAAATAGACTTGAAATTCTTATTAGAAAGGCATTGGTACAATGATATTTTATTCATTCATCTCCACATTATTTTATTTATTCATCTCTGGACTTCATGGTTCACTGGATATTGATTCTTATGTGATGTACATGTGTACATGCATACAGTAATATAGGATGGGTTAAGTTTCTTGGACTTTTAAATAATGCAGCTTCATCATTGAAAGTATCCATGCAAGTACCTTGGGTAGATGCATATTTATATATAAATTGCAAGCATCTTTTTTATAAGATGCAATAGAAAGGATATATAAAATATTATCTTTAAATTATATAAACAAATACAGACCTGGGGATATGGCTAAATGCATACAAGCTGAAGACCTTTTTGTTAAAGAAAGGACATACAAGCCTGAAGACCTTTTTGTTAAAGAAAGGACTTCTGTGTGCATTGTGGCATGGGCACATCTGTGCGCACATGCGCGCGCACGCACACACACACATCACATCACACACACACACACACACACACACACACACACACAAGATTAAAAAAACCTACATCCCATTTTGAGCTATTATCTTTTTTTTTTTTTTTTTTTTTTTTTTACTTTTTAGATGACCTGCTTTGAGAGCCTTAGACCCCATGTAAGACCAGATACAGTACCATGTGTCTGCAATCCTGGTGTTCCTACAATAAGATGAGAGGTGATGCCTAGAGAATTCCTGAAACCTCCAAAACCAGCCAGCCTGGCTCACACCGTGGTGAACAATAGTAAGCTACATGTAAGTGTTGACAACTAAAACAGGTCCTCTGTCAGAGCAGTAAGCACCCATAACTACTAGGCCATTTCCAGCTCCTATGGATATTTTAATGTTTAAAACAAAGTCTCACTGTGTAGCCCTAGCTTGCCTGAAACATGATATACATATAAGCTGGCCTCAAACTCACAGAGATCTGCCTGCTTCTGTCTCCTGATTGTTGGGAATAAAGATTTCTACCCTCATGCTCAGGCAATTCTGATATCTTAATCGGCCGAGAAAGTGAACTTCTAATCATATTATTATTGTTGTTTGTGTAGTGCTGGTGTTGTTCCCGTGTTGTTGTGTGGTGCTGGGGACTGAATCCCAGACCTTGGCATCTAGGCAAGCATTCTGCATTGCATTCTCCAGCCTTACAGTCAAGTTATTTTCACACATACACTGGTGGCAGCTGTGAAGGTGTGAATGTATGAAATGAAGTGCTGACTTCTTTAATATCTGCAAGAAGCATCATACTATACAACAAAAGCAGAATTTATGGTTTGGCACAAGAACATAAGGACAACAAAGTTTTCCTTTTGGTGAGTAAGAAATTTCAGAATCCTAACTTTGGAAACCAATCAACTTTAGGTTTAAAAACATCTGGTTCTGGTGCACATGGCCAACCTGGTGTGGCAACCATCTCTGCTCAGATAAAACTGCTTCTGGAAAGTAAAATGAATATAAACCCAGTTTTCAAATTTAACATGTATCACTAAAGCAAACTTACTAACTTAACAAGCTTGGTGTTTATACTCTTTGTGCTTCAGAGAAAAGATCATTAGTACTTCAGCGTCATCCATTAGCTGCCCGGGAGCAGGAAGAGGAAGATGATGGTTGAGTACTGTGTTCGGGACCTTTCTTGCTTCCGTGACAAAACACTGACAAAACTGACTCGTAGAAGGCAGGTTTGTTTTGGCTCACCGTTCAGTCCACTGTGGCATGGAAGGCTGGGTGGCAAGATCATGAGGGAACAGGTCCCATCCGCCACAGCAGGGAGTCAGAGAGAGAATGGGAGATGAAAGCTACTGTGCAACTCACTTGTCCCTTTTTCCATCTTTTATGGAGCTCAAGACCCCAGCCTATGCGAAGGTACAACCATATTCAGGGTGGACTTTCCCTCCTCAGATAAATCTCTTGGGAAACGCCTCACTTTTACACCTAGAGATATGTATCCCAAGCAATTCCAACTCTAATAAAGTTGAATGAAAATCAACCACCACAAATACATTCAACATAATTAAAATATAATTCTATTAAGAAAAAAAATAGGTGGCAGTCCTGAAGGGGAGGCTCTAGGAGAAAGATAATTGAAGAACCATCATTTCCTAGCAATTATTTAATGTTGAAAATGAGAGGAGTTAGCAATTGGGTCAGTGATAGAGGAGTGCTTAGCATGTGAAAGGCCTGAATTCAATCCCCAACAGTAGTAGTAATCATAGTCCGTCGTCGTAGTTAGTAGTAGTAGTAGTAGAAGAAGAAGAACTAATAAATTTAAAAATGAATAAAATCGGGGCTAGGCAGATAGCCTAGTTGGTAATGTTCTTGATGTGCAAGCATGAGGACCTGAGTTCAATCCCAGGACCACATAAGAACTATCGTCATGGTAGCTTATAATTTAGCACAGGGAAGCCGAAGACAGGAAGATTTCCAGGGCCCCCTAGCCAGCCAACCTAACCTAGTCTATGAGTCAGGGCTAATGACAGACCCTGTCTCAGGAAAAAAAAATCAAGGTGGACCACACATGAAGAACGACACTGACGTTGTCCCTGGCCTCCACAAGCACACCCCTCACGGAACACGTACTCACCCCCTCAAACACATGCACAGACACACAGACACTCACACAGAAATAAACTGAAAGAAACTGAATGTGAGAGCAGGAGCTAAAGGAAGGTAGGTGAAAAATAAGAGAGACTGGCCTTGGAGAGATGGAGAGGGAGCGGTACACATGCATTCCAGCAAAGGTGGAGAATACATGGAATATATTGGGTGTTATTGAAGACTAAATAAAATCACTTTGAAAATCAACTAGAAAGTCACTACAAATAATCTTATCAAGGGGATAATCGGCATGTGCACATATGCACATACATTATCTAAAGGGTTCTCTCCTAGAATCTACACTAAATATACATAACACAAATTTTTAAAATATGATTTCTTTGTGAATGTGTAAAAAAATCACGTCTCTGGTGTCATAATTTCTTTAAAACATATGTTTAAATTAGTACATTGTTAGAGGTTTGCCTAACACATTATTTCTCCTAAGTTTTGTTTGTCTCCACGTCAGTTGTCACAACCTAACACACTATTTCCTTTACTCTTTTCATTTATAGCTCCTATATATACAGTTGTTCTGCTGTACCTGTATCCCTTGGATTGCACCAATTATGGATTAAGATATTTGAAAAGAAATTGAGTTTGTACTGAACACATACAGACTTTTTCTTGTTATCGTTTCTCCAAACAATGCCTTGGGGCAGCTATGTACACAGCATCTCTTTAGTTCAGAGTAACTGACATAATCTAGAAATGATATAAAGTATGTGTGAGGAGCTGTGGAGGTCACCACAAACATGTTGATTTTACTAAGGGTCATCAGCATCTGTGGACTGTGGTATCCCTGGGATTCCCAAAAACAGCCAGCACAGATGCAGAGTGAACACTCCATAGTTCACTTGTTTCTTCTCTTGGCTCTGAGGTCAGCTCTCAGAAAACCAGATGCAGATGTACTGTGAAGCTGGAAATGACCCATCTCCTCAAGGCAGGCACTCTTGTTAGCCACATCAAGCTGCATGGGATATTTAACTGATGTCTGCAAATGGATCCTCCCACTTGAATAGCAGTTTCCATCACTGGCAGGAGCAGGTGTGAACCAGTATTCCAAGTCAGTTTGTGCCCACAAGAAGCTACACTTGGCCCCACCCTTCAACATAATATCAGATGACATCACTTTTGCTCATGTCCATCAACAATATTCTCAAGTAGCTAACAGTTTTGAGAGGATCATTTTTTTCTCAGTGAAATGATGTTAAGAAGAGCTGACTGTTTTTGACTAGTAAACCAGGCACTTCTGAAGCAGGTGCCTTATCCCAAATATGCTTGGTGATCTGGCTTCCCTTATCTTCCTCATAGCCTCAATATTTAGTTTTGTTCTTCCAAAGTATGAAAGTTTAATATACATAATTAAACTATGGCTTTGTTTACTGTCAGGTAAGACCTCAAATTTAATGCTTATGGGAGCTGGGCAGGGCCTATTCAGGTGCTTTCTGACACTATTTTTCTATTTGTCAAACTGAGGATAACCATGAAGGGCTCAAAACTGCTTTGAGAGGGGCTGGGAGATGGGTTGGATTTGAAGAACTTGCCCTGAAAACATGAGGATCTTAGCTCATGCTTAGAACCCACATATAAGCCGAATATGGCTGTGTGTGTGTCTGTAATCCCAACACTGAAGAGACAGGAGGTTGGAAAATTCCTGGGCTTCATGAATCAGACGTTTTAGCTTAATTGGAAAACTGAGACTCATTCTAAAAATTAAAAAAAAAGAGAAAGAAAGAAGGTGGACAATGCCTGAATAATGATAGTTAAGATTGGCCTCTGACCTCCATATGCACACACGCACACGCACACACACACACCAGCTCAAAACACAGTGATCCAAATGTTTTGGATAATAGCATAAATACACAAATAACACAGACACAAGAATTATAATCACAATACAAATTGCTGGTATTTTATAAGGCTTACTTTATGCCAAGCATCATATTGATGGGTTTCAACCTACTTTTTCATTATATCCTCACCCTCAATCCTTATCATCATTCACAGTTTACAGTTAAGGAAATCAAGGCTTACAAAGTTAAGTAACCTTTGTCTGGCCCTACAAAGAAACAGGGAAACCAGAAGCTGAATTTAAGTCCCAGAGTCCACTGGTCTTAAGAAACAGGATAAAAAATTTTAAAGGATGAATTTGGCTAAGGATTTATGAGAATGTTAATCTCTTTTTAGCCCTTGATAATGGATGGCTGAGATGCCATTACAAAGCAAAGATGCATATTTGTGAACAGATATACAACAAGCCAGAGATAAATGAGTTTTAAGTACTGCTCTGTGGATAGAGGTCTTACTTTATATAGTAGTCTTTAAGTTGTTTGTGGAGCCTCTGCTCAGCTCTCCTTTACAGATTGTATTCTGGGAAAGGACATATTGTCTATATCTAGCAGGGATGATGATGATGATGATGATGAATGATGATGATGATGATGATGATGATGTGTGTGTGTGTGTGTGTATGTATGTATGTAGCAGGAACACATTAGGGATTGAACCTAGGACCTTCCACTGTTTTGTGGCAGTAGTTCCCACCTGCCATATTCCCCTACTGGTAGTATCCCCCTCCTGCCCCACCTATCTACTCCCCTCTCAGTAGCTAAGTATGAGAGATATGGTACTATACCAGATGATTCTTGCCCAATATGTGGGCTCAAAGACTTCCTGTGACATTATCAACAGCATGAGTTTGGTTTCCCTCCCTCCCCTACATTACTGGTACACAGTTCTAAAAACCCTGGAATCCCTAAAATCCCCAACATGCTGTGTCTTTCTCTATGCTAATTGGATATTAAGGGGTGTATGTGCATCTTTCCAGGGTGCCAAACCTGTGAGTGGAGAGTTCATACCTAAAGCCTTACCACTCT
Organism: Peromyscus leucopus; assembly: GCF_004664715.2. Lineage (NCBI taxonomy): Eukaryota > Metazoa > Chordata > Mammalia > Rodentia > Cricetidae > Peromyscus > Peromyscus leucopus. The sequence continues at coordinate 238,509 of NW_023505552.1, read as the reverse complement.
GCCTCTGGGGAAGAGGTTGTGCTGGTCACCAATTCCTTACACATCAATCATGCCTGTGTAATGAATTTTTCACAAAACACCAAGAAAAATCACTTAGAGAGCCTTCCAGACACTGAGATTGGAGTCACAGAGAGCACAGGTACTCTAAGTTTTTCTCCTACAACATACCTGTTAGTCAGGTTATACCATTTTGTAAAGCTCCATATTGCATAAACAACAACAATTTCCCAACAAATTTGGATCCTGGATGGCTTTTTTTCCTAGATCCTTATTCTTCCCACCCCATTGCCTTCCATAATAGCTGATCACAGGAGATGTTTATCAATCACTGACACTGTTTGGTAACCCATAACTCACTAACTAGGTAGTCCCAGCAACCCTGGACCAAAGTTCCTCCGTTCTGCATCATACTTATCCCAACCTGTAAGTAAAGTACAGGCCCTTTTTCTTGAGCTAGAGTTGCCCTTGGCAGGTTTTTTCCCAAATAAAACATTTGCTGCGGTTCTTGTCCATTTTGTCTCTTTTATCTCTTCACTGCGCTACACATCTCTCCCATCTCTTTTCTTCTAAAACCAACAGGAACATATATGTAAAGTATTAGCCTAAGTTCTAGGAGCCATTCTAGCCAGTAAGCAGTCTCTTGAAAGGGGCTGTGGGGTACCTTGACTTGTAGCTGTCAGAAGTTTGGGTGGCTTGAAATGGATTTGGCTTCTAAAACGAGGTCAGTGATGTGGCACTGAACTCCCACTTATGGGTCCTGACTCTCAGCCAATGTCCAGTCATTAGAGATTAACTGAGTTGTGGCGTACTCATGTGTCATCCTCTAAAGGACTGCATGGTTCATGAAGGAAATATTCATATGCTGAACTTGAAGTTAAGTCAGGAAAAGGAGTTCCTTTCTTCCTGTTATTACAGCATGGCTACACTGCACACTCTGACAGTTCTGCATGCTCACCTCTTTCACCAGCATGGGTTCTGTGACAAGGGGGAGCCCTGGGTTAAAGGCTGTCCCTGTCTGCTGACATTTTCCTTCAAAGGCATTATCTCACTTGCCTCTCACAACCTAAATCCTCCCAGGCTGCCATAGTCAGATTGTCCCCAAGAATGTTATCTCTTGTAGAATGTTCACAGCATCTGAGGTTATTTAATAGCACACACAATTGCTTTCTTATCTAGAAAGAGGTATCATTTGTTTCTATATGCATCCTTCTAATTTTAACAGTTAAGCTTGTTCATTCCTCTTGAGAAACACCCTGTTTGCCAGGTGGGAATATAAGTAAATATGTCTGTTTACAGCAAGGTATAAAATGTGTGCACACAGTAATTCTGCCCACGGATGTAAGATGTAGCTGTGTCATTTCAGATAACAGCTTAGATGTTATTGCAGGCTTTGTGCATATCTAGAAACCACATTAAGGAAATCCACCCATTCTAAAAATAGGCATTTGAGTTTAGCTTTGGCTTGAAGGACACTGGGGTGGGGTGGCGGTGTAACAAATTCATTTCCATTTGTTATTCTCAATTAGCTGTAACATTCCCATAGGCATAGAAGATGATCAGGGAAAGAATTTATTTTTCAGAAGTCAGGCTGAGCTACACCATAGAGGGGAAGTTCTCTTCAGGACATCCTATTTAAACTCTGAGGTGCTAAGGGTTTTGAGCTGAGTCTTGTCCTTCTGGTTTCTCTCATCATTCTCCAGAATTTAATTAAAAGCAGGCCTGCATACCTAAAGAATGCATTTCATCTCTCTCTCTCTTTTTAAAATGAGACTCATTTTAAATCTGTCAGATATGAATCTGGCATTCTTTCCTTTTATACTCCCTTTACAGATTAGGTTTGATACCTTTATTATCTTAAATCTCGGTGTAATCTGTTGGCTCCAGTGGAAATTGCTATTAGGTTGGTATACAATTTGTAGTTGTCATCCTTCAGGGAGAACTTTTAAAAATAGGAAACTACCTTTAAAGGGGCTTAATGGAGAAATTACCTTCTCAACTTCCTGGGTTATTTTATGACACCAACTTTCTAGAATTTTTCTCATTTATCCATACAGATATTCATGAGAAGATAGCATGACTATTTATTAATTGTTCTCCAATAACCATATGAGCTTTTTAAATAAACAAGTTGTAACTCATTTCTAAATATAAGCTCTATGAAAGGACCTCCATATTAAAATAACTGAATTCATGTGCTTCAATTACTTGTTAATATGGAGGTCCTTTCTTTTATGTGGTCTAAAGGAGAATAGATTATGAGGTATGTGAACCACAAAAGTTGGGTATCTTTTATAAAACATACTTATAAGAATCAGTATACATTTTAGAGAATGCATTCATATTTTTCTAAAGTCTACTTAAGCACCAAAGTTGGATAAGAACAAAGCTAAATACAACATTTCACTTAAGTTGCACATATTTTTAATTTATTTCATTTTAATACAATTTAAATGTACCTTTATTGAAAAACATGATGAAACAGGTATACTAAAATAAGATTTTTAACTTAGATACGGTGAAGGCATTTAGGAAAAGATCAAATGTCTTCTGGATACACACAATCCAAACTATTATTAGTGTATTTTTGCATGCAATAATACATTAAAAATGTAACATTTTCCTTATATTTTATATACCTTCGTTGGTTGTTTTCTATTAGTTACCATATTAAATATATTAACAAATGTTTTTGAAGTTTGAAGGTTTTAGTTAGTAGAAAATGCAATTATAAAACAAAACAAACAAACAAAAAGAATACAAGATCTTTTCTCTAGTGCTATACATGTGTGAACATGTTTATCTTCGAAAACATCTATGATGTAAGTACCATCATTTCTGTAGCACAGTAATAGCCACAGTGGCAAAGCTGAGGAATACAGATGCAGTGGCTCTGCTACTTATCAGGCCAGGTTTTGAAATCTTATTGCCAGCTCCTTGGACTTGTCACATCAGCTCTGTGCATTCTTGACCTGCTCCATTTCTCTTCCGGCCTAAAACACTCCCTGCATGTCTGACATCACTGAAGAGTTAATTCTGTAGAAGTGCGACAAGTAGGGGCTTCATTTGCTTCCAGTGCAGACGACAATGGTGTTTCTCTGAACTACTCAGAACTGATTGTGCCTGTGATGGACAACTTTCAGATTTAAAACTGCCACTGCTGTATGGACACTAGCTTTATAGTTCATCATTTTTTTTTTTTTTAAATCAGATCTAAAAAACCCGTTTAATAAGTATTTTCAATACTGATTTGAAAAGAATAATAAAAAGATTTAAGGAGGCATGCCTCACCACTTATAAATTATCAGTATCATATGACTCTACATGTTACAAATGGAATGTAGGTCTCACATGGGAATTTGTCAGATAAGCTTGGGTTGTTTGAGACAGGTACATTAACCAATGTTGGGGCCTCATCCATTGCTGACAGTGGATATATATATATATATATATATATATATATATATATATATATATCCACATATACACTTGTGTGTGTATTACATTTAAAATTTTTTCTATAATACTCAGAATCAAAGGTGGAATTAATATAAAGTATTTACTTTTATGTGTATGGGTACGCATCAGACTAGAAAACTGTTATCTCCTCTTATTTTTCACAGCAGGCTCTGCCTTAGAACCTAGGGTCCAAATGACAAAGGAAGATTTTTCTAAGTTTTTCCTACACTACTGAATTAAAGGTGGATTTAATATAAACTATTTACTTTTATTGTGTGTGTGTGTGTGTGTGTGTGTGTGTGTTGTGTGTGTGTGTGTACCAGCAGGCAGTAAAGAGGCAAGATGGTTGTGAGCCACATTGTAGATTCTGGGAACTGAACCTAGGTCTTCTGCAAGTTCTGTTAACCATGGAGCCATTTCTTTAGCCCCATGGACTCACTTTTTTTGTGACAATGTTTCCATTTATAGCCATCACTGTGCAGAAGAAGAAGCCTGCCAGAGCTGATCCAAGGCATTCCTATAGTAAGTATTGAAATCAGAGGCTCCCACAATGTTGTGACACAAAAGATGAAATCTATAGTTTTAAACCATCAATAACTTAGCATCAACATTGGAAGTGTATGAGAATCAGACTAGAGAACTATTATATCTTTCATCCTATGAATTATATCCCCTCTCATTTTCATAGAGACTCTGCCCTAGAGCTAGGTCTAAAATGACAAAGGTACAGCCTCTGCTTTCCAGGAATTTGCAACTAGAATGGTGAGAAGTAAATAAGTCATGAAAATTCAGTGTGACGATTCTTGCCCTTGCAGGAGGAGCATGATGAAGACAGTACCTCTGGCCAGAGCTGGCAGAGGAGCAAAATGATGAAATCTCTTTAGGAGAACATTTGGCAGTTTATATCTAAGCATTAAAATGCACATACCAGGAATTCTTCTAAGAATGGGTCCCGCTGAATTAGGATTGAATGTGCATGAGAATTTTTAATGAGGTTGCCATTGTTCTTGCTTATAAGAGCCAAGTATTTTCAACAGCTCCTCTCAACAGGAGAAAAACTAGTACATTGATTTGCTCCACGTTTGATGGATTATTATAAAAATCTGAAAACTGTTTTCTATGAATATTAAAAACCATAGGGCGGCAGAGACCTTGGGTTGAGAATACTTGCCACTCTTCCAGAGGACTGAAGCTCATGTCAAGTGGCTGGCAACTGCTTACAACTCCAGCTCCAGTAGTTTTAATACCCTTTCTAGCCATTACAGCATGTGCATTCATGTGTCTGCGTGCACACACACATGTGCACACAAATGCATAGTGTTTTATAAATAGCTGTGAAAATTCACGTGGTTTACTAAACAATGGAAACAAAGAATATAAAAACATATAAATCATTTACCAAATCAGTTTTCTTATTCTTAATGCTTATTTTGTGTTTGCAGACTGTAAATTAGACGTAAATATACAAAATACTAACAGTATTTATTCCTCATTGTGCAGTTATGTTGATATCATTTACTCTTGTATTTGTGAATCTGTCTATGTCTTTAGCCATCAGAGAGCAGACAGAGTTTTGTGACAGCAATAAAGTAGTGTCTTAGAGAAGGTGTCTAGGTGGTGTGTTACTGCAGCCATTTTTTTGTTTGTGTTCTTAGTTCTGCTGCATTTCACTAATAGCTGATTTGTTCTCTTTCTAGAGTCTCCTGGATGTGCTCATTCCTCTCTCCAGTCTGAAGTATTGTTTCCAGTGTTGTCTTTAGGATTGTTTTGGTGGATATGAATTTGTTTAAGCTGGTTGTATCATGGCAGTTTTTCTTTCTCCTTTCATTGTGGTGAATTATTTTACTGGGTACAGTTGTTTACTAGGTTGGTGGTCATGGTCTTTTAGAGTTTGGAATGCATTGCTTCAAGCTCTTGTGGTTTTAAGAGTTTTCATTGAGAAATAGGGTGTTTTCTGATGGAGTTCTGCATACGTGTGACTTGTGTTTTTGCAGCTTTGAATACTCTTATTCTGTGTATTTAGTGATATGCTGTGGGGGAGTTTCTTTTTTGGCTTGTCTAGTTGGGTTTCTGTGTGTGATTCTTGTATCTGTATAGGTATGTCTTTCCCTTAGTTGGGAGAAATTTTCTTCTATGTCTCTTTGAAGAGGGTCTATGCCATTGGCCTAGGATTCTTAGCTTCATCTATGATTATAATTAGAAGATTTGGTCTTTTCATGGTATCCTACATTTCCTGCATGTTCCTTTTCCAGTTCTTTAATTTTTTCCATATTCTTGGCCTGTGTTGTTTAATTCCTGTATTTTATCTTTAAATTCTCTTAGTGGTCAACCAAGTTTTTGTGTCTTCTTTAAACTCTTTGAATTCTTTGATAAAGTTTATGGTTTTTTTAAATTCTGTGTCTAAGGTTCTTCTAGAGAACATTTCTATAGGACTACTGGGTTGATGGAAGAATGCTGTCTTGGCTATTCATACTGTTTTTGTGATGTGACATGGGAATGTGGACTTCTTTCTTTAGTTATGTGTTGATGTGAGACTCTGCTCATCCCCTACCCCTAGATTGGGCCAGTGACCACATATAAGCCAGGTTAAGTGGGTGCATGCCTTGTATGAGTGGCCTAGGCAAAAATGACTCCAGGACAATAGGCCTGTACCTAGGCCTGTGGGTATTTAAATGGCAGCATGTGGGAGAAAGGGGAGAATGGGAAAAGAAGAAAGATACTTCCCAGGCAAAGTATCTTGTTGTTGTTGTTTTGCCTTTTGAGATAACGTTTCTTTGTGCAGCTCTGGAACTCACTCTGTAGATCAGAGTGGCCTCAAACTCAGGTCCTCCTGCCTCTGCCTCCTGAGTGCTGGAATTAAAGGTGTGCACTGACACCACCCACCCTGCAGAGGGGACTTTTAAACAATGACAAAAACCTGGAGAAAGAGGGAGAGAAAAGTAAAGAAGGAATGAGAGAGAGATATGACAGAGAGACAGAGACAGAGAGGGAGGAGAGAGATTGGGAAAGAGTAGTTTAAGATGGAGGGAAGCATGTGAGATGGGGATGGTGGGGCCTCTGAGGAAGAAGTAACTAACAGCCATCTTGACAATTGGAAAGAGCACAGATCAGAGACAAGAGATGTTGAAGATAAGTGAGGTCCATCTGGCTGTAGCTTGGCTTAGCTTGCTATAATTCCGTTTTAATAGCAAGCCAAAGATACCAGTTCCCCACATGATTCTAAGATAAGGAACAGCATTTGAGAGCTGAAACTAAGCCCCAGCTATCCATGTTCTTCAGCAGCAAGCCACCTAACACAAGGCGAAGAAGAACTTGAACTTGTTTCCCACTTCAAAGCCACACCTTGTTCCACTCTCTACTCTGCTGTCCTTTGTCATCTTGCCTCTCTGTGAATAGTTCTACACTGCACCAGAAAGTGGCAGTAGAAAATGAGAACGTGAAGTCTAATTTATTTAAGAACATTGTCAACAGAATGCCTTATCTTGCTGGCACAAATTCGACTTAATACAGAAAAGAATTTAGAACTCCCTGCAAAATCCCACAACATTCCCTCACATGTACTTTTTAGTCTCCATGAGAGTTGCTGCATTGATCAGTTCATAAAAAGCAACATGGAAAATAATGTGTTATCCTAACCATCCTTCCATTGTTAACATCTTTCGATTCATAAAATGACTTTCATGCTCACTTCTCTTGCCAATTTAATATGTTGAATTATGTTTAGTATGTTTTTACATTTCTTTTCAGTTTTAAAGAAGCAATTAAAACATACTTTCTCTGAAAAAAAAAAACTTAGCTGATTATTCTATTTCGAATACTAAGAGTTCCCTATACTAAAATTACAGCAATTGTTGTCTTTGAGAGGTTGGACCAGATAAACTAAATTGAGCTGTCATGTTTTTTTTTCTTAATTTATTTGAACAGCAGAATTGTAAATGCATGAGAAAACAGCTCACTGTAATGTAAATAGACTTTCCATGTGCTGTGTACAGGACAAGTTTATTTAAAGTAATGTATTACACTCACCCATCATTGCTACTTTTCAGTTTACACTTTTATGGTAACAAACAGTTAAAATAAGCAGAGCTGTCATATTAAAATCAAATAGAAGGCTAGATAGCCATCTTACTGCTGAAAAAAATGGGATATATCTCATCTTAATATTTTGCGATACTTAGAGACTCTCAGACCACACTATTGACTAAAGGTCCTCAATGACTAACGTTGACTTTTAAATGAATTCTGACCCACACATTTTACCCCTAGTCCCTGCTGCCAGTATCTCCTTTCCACCTTTTTTCTCATTGTAAACAACTTGGAATGAAAAGATATTTTTCAGGCCCGGGTGATGGCTCAGTGGGAAAAATGCTTGGTGTGCAAAAATGAGGACCTGAGCTTGTATCTCCAGCACCCACAGGAAGTAGGATGCACATCTGCAATCCTAGTGCCCCCATCTGCAAGATGGGAGAAGGGAAGGGTGAATCCCTGTTAAGTTGAAGGCCAGTTAGCTTGACATAAGCAGAAGTTCACAGCAACATCACCCTGTCTGCAAACACTGGAAGCTGTCCTCTGAACACCAACACATGTACTGTGGCACATGTATATAGCCCACACAGCTACACACCTATATCATACAAACAAACACAGAAACACACACACAAAAGAAAAAGAAATCACTATTTTCCTGTAATAAAACTGCTAGGGAGCTTTGTGTTAATAATTAACACTAATAATCCTGTATTCTTTTAGAATTCATTATCCAACAACCTAACCAATGAATGGGTTAAGGATATAAACAGTTTTCATAAGATGAAGCACAAATGGCCAATACTCATATGACAAAGTAGTCAACAGTACTAGTCACCAGAGAAATGCAAATAAAAGCCACACTGACATTTCATTTCACATCAGTCAGAAAGGTAGTCATCAAGAAAACTCCTAATGACAAATGCTGGCAAAGCAATGGACAAAAAGAAACATTTATGGACCACTGGAAGGGATGCAAACTAGTCCAGCCACTATGGAAATTAGTATGGAGGTTTCAAAAACAAAAACAGTCAAAACAAACAAACAAATAAACAAACAGCAATCCCTGCCAGCATAAATCAAAATAAAATGTTTTAGTATTTTAAAGTTAGTAATTTAACCAAATGTCCAAATTGCCTAATATCTCAGGTGTAGAAAGTGAATTATAAAGGAATATCACATGCACTTTTAGGGCCCAAAGTGGTATAGATGACACTGTGACAGTGGCTGAGTAGAAAAGATGTATTTCTTATGTGCCAGGCCCTTTGCTAGCCCCTTTTCTAAGTTGTCTCATTTCATCTCCTCAAATCATTTTTACAAAGTGTTGTCTATCATTGGTTTAAAACAGCAGCACTGGCACTAGAGGTGTTTGAATCTTCCTCCTAGACCGGAGACAGGGCCATGGGAGAGTCGTGTTCTATCAGGGTCTAAGGTCAGTGGTTCTCAACCTCCTAATGCTTGGCCCTTTAACACAGTCCTTCATGTTGTGGTGACCCCCACTATAAAATTATTTTGTTACTTCATAACTGCATATCTGATATGCAGGATGTCTGATATGTGACTCCTGTGAAAGGTCATTCGACCCCCCAAAGGACCCATGGATTGAGAACCGCTGGTCTAAGTGGTGGGTTGAGATAAATCATTACTGTACCTGAAGTAGAAGGCCCTAGAGTTGAATTGGTGATATCCTATCATCCCAGCAAAGTGCAAGAAGCTTTTAAAAGGGATGGGCACACTCAGAAAAACACATTCATTGTCTATCTATTACCCACTAGAATCTTCCTCATAGAGTCCAAATTTTAGGCTTGCTTTTCAATCTGGACCCAAATTCCAAATTTAGGTTAAGTATTGGTAAAATTTTATTTTAGGGGAAACCTTGCACCCAAGTGTTTCGAAGAAAAAACATAAAATAAATACATTTTTTCCTTCTTTAGATATCCTCTCTGTCCAAAATTCTTGGGATAGTATAAGAAAAAAATGTATATGGAAACTAACAGGAGAAAATTACATTTATACAATCATCTCTTTCTATGTCTGGTATTTTGGCATGCATATAAAATTTGTTAGGAGTTTTTTTTCTCTAAAAGAAAAATATCCGTGATTCCAATTTACTTGTAAAAATCTGAAAAAAATAATAAATATGAAATTTTGTGAATATTTTTAAATGTGAAGTAAATTTAAGTTGCTGATGAAGCTGATTACATGCATACAAGCTCATGAATTAGATTCCATTAAATAACACTGGTAAATTGCAAAAAGTTAAATAAGTGAAAGGGAAAGCTCCTCAGTGACTCATCACAGCTGACCACTGGGACAAAAATAAACACAGTTTTAGTTTCTGTCACAAACATCACTCTGCTCTGTTTTACTCCCTTACTTTCTATGCTGTTAAATGAGTATTACTGGCATTCTCTAAATATCTTTTAAAACTAGCCACTCCCCATTTTGATGGAATTTTCCTCTCCTTAATAATGCAGGAAAGTGCACATGGCCTTAATCAGATTAAGCAACATTTCAGTAGGATGAGTCCTCAAAGGTGGACTTGCACATCAGCAAGCTCTTTTCCCAGGGATTCTGTCAATTGTAGTGCTCCTGGTAGTGCCTAGTCCTTTCCATTGCATTTTTACTGCTGTTGAATTCATTCTGATCTGGATTACTTTTTCTCACTGTGAGAGTTTTTCGTGTGTGTGTGTGTGTGTGTGTGTGTGTGTGTGTGTGTGTACAATGTGATAAAACTGCTGAAATACTTTATGTTAATAACACTAATAATCCTGTCTTCTTTAAAATTTATTATCTAGCAACCTAACCAGTGAATGAGCTAAGGATATGAATACTTTTCATAAGATGAAGTATATGTATGCCAAGGAAGCTGCACCCTTGAAATCTCAAAAAAAAAAAATGTGGTCATCAATACAACACCTGAACAATGACACCACAAGTTGACATGTCAATATGGATAGGAAAAATCTTAATAAACTCCATCCCTTGATGAAGAACTAGATGTAATAATGGCTGCTGTGAGAAGAATTAGTCTTTCTAAGGACAAGTCCCTTGTCCACTACAAGTTTTCCAGTCTCTAACTATTAGCCTAACACACATATATGTGAGCAACACTGTGGTGGCTAATCTTGATTTTCAACTTGACTGTCTGTAATCAAAAAAGACTCATACTTGTGAAGGATTTTCTTGACTGGATCATTTGAGGTGAGAAGACCCACCCTAAATCTGGGGCATACCTTTTGTAACAGTTCACATAAAAAGGACATGGGAGAAAGGAGCTTCTCCTTTTGCTTGCTTGCCCTCACTCTTCCTGACAAGTTCTCTATTCTGCTTCTGTGACATTCCCTTGCTTGTGATAGGACCTACTTCTTTGGGATTCTAACACTGATGGAAGACCAGCAGCTCTCTAGAGACTGGAAGCACCACATTGGGACATTGGACTGCTGAGAAATGTAGTCTTGTGAACTGAACACTACTGACTATACAACACACCAAATGGAGTTATCAGGATATATATATATATATATATATATATATATTATATATATATATAGCTGGAGAGGGGGGCATGACAGAGAAAGTTGGAGAGAAAGAGGGAGGCAGCAGAAATGATATGAATATAGCAGTAAAGTATAAAATTCTCAAAAAAAAAAAATTAGATACAAAATTAATGGGTCAAAACTTTTACTATGATGGTCCTACTATTTCTCTAATTTTAATTGTAGTATTTCTTTTTATACTTGCTTAGACACTTTCACTTCTATTTAGCAAATTACTGGTCAAATACATTGGCCATTAAACTGTGCAGTTCTTATAGTTTGTTACATTTTCTTGGTTACTGGCTATGTTCATTTAATTCAGCTCCTACTTTGATCTCTTATTTCGCTCAGGACATGTGCATAGTAACTCATTCAACTTTGGATTTGTGTTGTTTCCTGTGTTCAAGACTTTTTGGAAATACAACCTCAATTAAGATGGGTGGTAACTAAGTAAACTTTTATTTTTGGTAATAGATCTATGTCCCTGTGGTTGGTTACTTTGTCTTCATTTCCCAGTGGAATATCCTTTAATGCAGGCTTCATTTCTCTGCTTTATGAATTATCCATTGCCTAGTCAAAGCCATTCCATAATTCTTATCTCCATGGATGGAAGGAAGGAAGGAAGGAAGGAAGGAAGGAAGGAAGGGAAGGAAGGAAGGATTAATGAGTGAATGGATAATTGGATATATGGTAGAAGGATGGATTGGTTTAATAATCATGCTTAATGGCATTTGACTTATTAAGCACTGTGCAATCACTAACTTGCTGATTCATGACATTTCCTATTGCTAAGCAGATTTATATACCAGTCTTAGAAAGGTGAGAAATCCACCTCTTAAGCCACAAGAGGCTAATTGTCAAACTTCTACCTCCACACCACATTGTAGATGAAGGCTGCACTGCCCACCAACAACCATAAGACAGATATCTGTGCAAAGTGCTCAAAGAGTCAATCCAACCTCAGTGAAAAACCTTTCTTACTTTAGATCTGAACATGCCTGCTATCTTGGATAACAATCCAGCTTCTTCCCTATGCCTTCTTCCCCTTACTATCAGGAAGAAAGTATAACCTTCCTCATGAGGGTCCTAAGAAGGGTAATAAGAACAGAGCTGGGCATCTGGCTAGAGTAGTTCTTTTTTTATTTTATAATTTAATTTAATTTTACATATCAGCCACGGATTCCCTTGTTCTCCCCCATCCTGCTCCCCCCACCTTCTCCCCAGCCCACCCCCATTCCCATCTCCTCCAGGGCAAAGACTCCCCTGAGGATTGAGTTCAACCTGGTAGATTCAGTCCAGGCAGCTCCAGTCCCCTCCTCCCAGGCTGAGGATGGATCTAGAAAAAATCATCCCGAGTGAGGTAACCCAGACTCAGAAAGACAAAACATATGTACTCACTCATAGGAGGATACTAGATGTAAAACAAAGATGACTAGACTGCTACTCATAATTCCAGGGAGGCTACCTAAAAAACAGGACCCCAAGAAAGACACAGGGATCACCCAATGACAGAGAAATGAGTGAGATCTACATGAACAACATGGATGCGAGTGGGGGTAATGAAGGGCAAGGGTCGAGAAAAAAGAGCTTAGGGGAGTGGGAGATCCCAGCTGGATCAAGAACAGAGAGGGAGGACAAGAAATAAAAGACCATGATAAATAGAGTAGTTCTATTTACTAACATCAGCACCGTTTTATTAGATCAATTAGCCTTGACAAGGTATTCATCATTTTATTCACCATTTCTCCTCTGTAGAACCAGACAAGTTTTAGAAAACAATTTGTTTCAAACCTACATGGGTCAATTTCCCAATATTCCTTTAGTTTATACTGTATTATCACACACTGAGATAATCCTCCCCAAAATTACTGATGGTATTATTGGAAAATCCAAAGGTCTACTGCACAAAAGACAGTCATCATGGTCTCCCTACACTTGAAGTCCTTGCATCCTTCTTGTCCTAGCTACCAGAGACCATGACAAGTTTTGTTCTTGTTCTTTTCATTTGCATCAGTGACGATCAACCACCCTGCCCTTTGGCTTTGGAGAGACCTTCTTTTCACTCCAGTTCTCTTAGTTCAGAACATTCTTTGAAGTCACTGGAGACCATACAATTTCCTCTGGTCATTTTTGTCTTCATTTCATATGCCTTATATTCTTAATTGAGTGCTACTCTGAGTATACCATCCAATCAGTTTATCTCTTAAATTGTCCTTCCAACTCTACATCCCTCCTTTCTTCTCCCTGTGTCATGTGTGACCTTTTTTCTTGGCAAAATCCTTCCCACCTTTCAAACTGTGGTTCCTCCGGCAGGGCCTCAAATGGTCTTTCCTGTTCCCTCCAGCCGTTCCAGCACAAATTAATTGCTTCCTCTTCTATAAATCCCCAGTATTTTATATACTTCTCAATTTATTCAAACATTCCTTCTATTACAGTTGTGTATGAAATGTCTGTCTTGCCTAATGTCTTGTTTATCTTTGGGTGACCCATTGTACCTCACAGAATAGCTGTGTGTCATTTAACTGTTTTAGACCTTCTGTTCTTTCTTTTAAAAAGAAAGTAAATTAAAATACATGGAGTTAAAATACAATAGGCTTTCAAGCCAGGCCTAGTGGCGCAGGTCTGTAGTCCCAGCTACTCTGGAGGCTGAGGCAAGTTTAAGGCCTGCCTGGGCTACAGAGTGAATTCAAGACTAGCCTGGAAACCTAGTAAGATTCCATCTCAAAATTTAAAAAACGTCCAGGGAGTCTGAAAAGAAACAAAGGGGACCCCAATAGCCCCAGCCTGGTGAGTGGCTTTAGCAGTCAAAGGCTGTGATGATAGTTATCAAATCAAATAATATCTCCCAAGCTATAGTGGTGAGGCAGGGGCAAGCTTTAAAATATTAAATGCAGAAGGACTCTGAAATCTGGAAAAAAGTATGGCCATATTTTAAATCAAAGAGTAAAAGGAGTGTGAGGAGAAGGAAGACACCATGAATGTTTGCTGAGTGGGCAAACAACTGAGGTTCTACTCAGGTAACTATGGGTCTTACTGGACCTGATAGGTTAAAAAGCCTATATTGACTAATGCTAACAATGGAGTCTTCCTCCATATGCGCATTTTCTCAGCATTGTTTCAGAATTAAAGTAAGCACTTATTGCTGAGTATTCTGAATTTTTTTTTTTTTACCACTTTGTTTGCTACATTGTCCTCAAACAGCTGGAAAAATCCTCTCTTGGCAGCAGGCAGCAACTTTCTTCCATGCACACTCTAATGTGATCTTTACATGCCTGACTCCATCTGTGCTTGCGTGAATAGCAATTATTTTCTCCAGACACACCGTCCATAATTATTTATTCACAGAAATCACTATCAATTTCATATTTATGACACTACAAAGTCTTCCTGGTCAAACTGCTGAAGACTTGAATAAGAACTACCCATTTGTTTGTAAGAAAGTGTCAGAAAACTACGACGAGAAAGGCAAAAATTATGCAATTCTCGTGGTATCCCTCAAACACAAGCACCTCATGAATGACTTACCATCCTCTATAGGCACTCCAAAACTGTAATCATACATGAGAGGAGAAAAACACTGTAAGACTACTTTAAGTGTTTTTATGTGAGTACAGTTACTGCATGCTTTGGTAGCTCTACAAACAGAACAAGATAAGCTTTGCTTTCTCACTATAAAATACATGCACACAACTAGGCAGTGATGGTGCATGCCATTAGTCAGAGCACTTGGGAGGCAGAGGCAGGCAGATCTATGTGAGTTTGCAGCCAGTCTGGTCTACAGAGTGAATTCCAAGACAGCCAGGAATACACACAGAGAAACCCTGTCTTGAAAACAAAGACAAAACAAAAAACAAAACAACAAATGAATACAACCATCAGGCATAAGATTTTACACAACCAAATAAAGATCTGAAGGGTGGGAGCCTTTATCACAATTGGCATTTTATCCTAAATTGTAAACGTATTTCTAATACCTGAGGCTTGATTGGAGTGTAGACATCATCCCTTCTGCCTGTACAGGTCAATGAGAACTACATTCAGTACCAGGAGAGAGGGACATGCTGAGGATTTACCAGGACAGACAGGACACAGATTGGAAGTATGAAAGACGCCATGCTTATCCTACCATGCCTGTGAACTAAAGAGAATGTTTAAAATACTGCCATCACAAGAGCCCTTTCAAGCCCAAAGAAGACCTGGGCCATGCATTTCATGCAAGTTTTGAATCCCTTGCTTGAATGTTTTCCCTTTCTCTCATCAGAACAAAATAAATCATGAGGGCATGATCACCCAGAGCAAACTCAAAGAGTCAAGTGCACATTCCCCATGTAGTGATTACCCTAGGATTACATTTTTTTAAATTAAGTTTTGGTTAGTAAACAAAATGAATGGATTGCATTATGAAATCATTATTAATATATACCCTTTCCGGTCCCCCATCCCCTCTTTTGTTAAACCTTTCTGCATTTTCATAATCTTTCTATTTTCATGCTGCTGCACATGCACACACACACACACATACACACACACATTTAGATTTCCTATGAGAGAAAATATATGGTAATTGTCTTTCTCAGTCTGGTTTATTTCACTTAACATGGTGATTTCCAGTTATATCCATTTTTCTGTGAATATCATAATTTTATTCCTTTTATAGTAGATAAAATTCCATTGTATACATGTACATTTATCCATTCACCTGTCATTTCTTTTTAATATGGTGCTGGTGGTTGATCCTCAAATTTGGCATACACTAGGCAAGGGCTGTACCACTATGTTACATCCCTGTCACTATTCATTTGTTGATGATGGTTCCTTCCATACCTTGGCCGTTGTGAATAGTGTTGTATTATTCTTTGTAAGCTCATCTACAACTGACAGTTCTAATAAATTTTTCTAATTATAAATGTTTCTTCACTTTTTTTATTTTCAGAGCTATTCATCAGCAATTAATTAATCATACTTAAAATAAGCATGTGAAATTTTATAAACCCTTCCACTAGTTAATAATCACTACCAGGAGGATTATTTTGACTATTTTTTACTTCTTCCCTCAGTCTGCTAGTTTATGAATTTACTGTCAATACTATAGATACTCAGAAATAATAATAATAATAATAATAATAATAATAATAATAAAATAAAACTGGCAAAATGGGTAGTGGCTGAGCGGTAGAGCACTTGCCTGACAAGGATGAGGTTCCAAAGTCAATCCCCAGTACTGTAAATAAGGTAAAATAAAGTTAAAATATTTCAAAGGAAAATACCATTTGGAATAATGCCCACCTTAAACAGAGAGTAGAGTAAAATCAATCACCTCAAAAGGTTTAACCACCATACAACTATTTATGGAATTTAAACACAAAGATGTATGAGGAAATATTACATGTTTCCAGAGACTTAAATTATTTAATTAGGCAGAATTGAGAGTTGTGCCATTTTAACTCAATTATTAAAGATGCACTTGTGTTTGAGCTGAAAGCAACAGAGATTTGAGACCTGTTGTTTGATACACAATTTATTCAACAAACAATGTGTATGTACTGCAAAACAGGAATCCTTCACCCAAGAGGGAACATCTATTCTAATAGATGTCATTCTAATAATAAATGTGCTAGGAGCCCTCTGAAGCCATTGAGTGTCTAAATACAGTCAGCCTTAACTAATTAATGCTAGTATTTCCCTAAGCAGGAATACACATACATACACACACACACACACACACACACACACAACACACACACATACACACACACACCACACACTTACCACACACAGACGCATAAATGCATGAATGCACACCCAAGACCACCAGCTCAGTTTCTTCTTTTTGAGCTCTTATCCCCTCTTCTCTTTTGTGAGTCACTCACTTTCAACAACTATTGTATATACTTTTTGTATATCTCTAAATACATCAGGTTTGTGTCTGTCCTGACATTTGCACTCTAATTTTTACCAATGTCTAATAATCTAACATGCTCCGCTAAAAGGCATGGTGACTGTCTACTGTTCCCTCCTGTGCTTCTCAGTACTGATAGCCTGACTCTGTGTTCTTCTATATATGCCTAGCCTACACCAAGTACAAAGACCTAGGCAATAATAATATATGGTGACCGTGATAGATAACTGAATCTAGAATAGTCTAAATTTAAAGGAATTTTAATAATTTATACCCTTTTAGATATATTTTAATAGTAAGTTTATGGATTGCATACTCAACTATACTGAAACATATAACACATAGTTAAATTTATACAATATGCTTCTTTTATTCTTCTTTGACACTATTTCAGTTCCTCACATCATCACCATATCATGGTCCTGGTATCCCACATAGTTCTGTGCTACCCACTAAGGACACACAGTGGATATCATACAGTGACCACAATATCCATCAGACATTATCTTCAGGAGCAATATGCATTTCATTATTGCTTAACTTCCCTCAATTTCATCTACATTTTCACATGTGAGACTACTGTAAGAGATACAACGTGTAGGTGAGCACTATTTCTAGGGTTCTGAGGAGTACTGACAGGCAGGTATTTGAGGAGAGCTAACATCATGACTTGACTATAGCGGATGGTGCAGGAGTTCCAATGCTCAGGACTACAACTCAAAGCTGAGTTAGTAGAGATCTTCATCTAGAGTACTTCAGGGAATTGTTAGTGAACACTCAGCTCAGTTTGCCTCTTCAGTACCTTCAGTAACTAAGGTGAGCCTGAACGGCTTTGTATATACAGCAGAGGAGATTCTGCTGCAAGAAGTTCATAAATCAGACACGGATCCAAGACCAAGTCATCCATCTCCTTAGCTGTCACAGGTCTAGTGACATCACAGAGCACATTTCATTGCTTGAGAACAATATTTGCTTCCACAGTGTCTAAGCTATCATTTGTTTTTATTTTGTTCTTTGATGACTGTGGTGGTATTTCATTTGTTCTTTAATAAAGTTTGCCTGGAGATCAGAGGAAATAGCAAGCCATTTTAAGTAAACAAAGAAGTCAGGCAGCACACGCCCTTAATCCCTTAGCAGGCAGGATTTCTGTGTGTTCAAGGCCATACTAGGGAACAGAGTCAAGCATGTTGACACACATCTTTAATCCCAGTATCAACCATAGAGACCTGGAGGTCTGTACAGATAGACAGTGACAAGAAAGTGAGGTAGCTAGGCTAAAATAGCCAATGAGAGGCAGAACAGCTAGGCAATATAAGCGTGGGTAAGAGAAAAAGTAGCTCACATTTGGAAGCTGCAGAGTTGGTGAGGTAAGGTTGGCTGGTGGCTCTCCCTATTTCCCTGATCTAAGGCTTTCACCCCTATATTTGGCTCCATGTTTTTTTATTTAAAAAAGACCATTTAGTAATTTGTCTAGAGATGACTAATACAAAATTTGAGAAAATTTTTTTTCTTTTAGAAACAAGAATTCCTAAGTTTCAGTTGGATGTGGGTTTGAAATCAAACACTGGCCTAGACCTAGTCATATGAATTGTCACTCTGGCAAATAAGGAATGTCCCCTATCTCAGTGCTATTAGTTGTAATTTCTAGGAGAAAACAGTTCTTAGCCATCAAGAAAACACTCTAGGTTAGAAATAAATTAAATGAGCTTGAAGGGTAAGCCAGGAAAGATCACTCATTAAAGACCATTAGCTTGTTTCATTACCTTTTAAATTTTAATGTGATTGTGGCTGAGAAAAGTAGAGTGTACATGACATCATTCACAAAATTTAAGGACTCAAAAAAAAAATTTAAGGACTCCATTTCCATTCTATGTGGTGGTCACCATGAGGGTCATCTGTTCCCTGTAACTGTCAGCCCAGTAAAGACCAGAGTCACTCACCAAAAATAATTAGCAACATAGTAAGGCCTTAGAAATTCACATCAATAATACAAAGTCTTAAAAACAGGTAGTTTGCTCTTCGAGGACTGCCTAGCAGATCCTACCCATGGCCTCCAGTGCTGTATTCTTGTTCATACTCCCTGATTTGTAGTACAGCCATCTGGCCGCTTGTTTCCGTGTGCCAGATTTCCTCTCTCTCCTTTCAGTGGCACACTCTTAACCAATAAGTAGAACATACAAGGTCCTCAACTCCTGAATTCCTGGACACCATCAGAGCAGCAGACTGTTACAGCATGAGCACAGCAAAGCTCTTGAAACACAACAATAGAAGGAATTTTAAAATTTAAATTTCAGTAACTGTTACTTAAATTATAAACACTGAAGGAAAAAAGAAACCAAGAAAAAGTTAGACTGCAAACACTAAAGAAGAAGAAAGAAACGAAGAAAAAGAAAGAAACAGAGAGAAAAAAGAAGGAACAAGGAGGAGACAGAGCTCTACCACTAGTGCATTAATGAAATGACCCTGGAAAGCCCTGATATTAACAGATGAAAGAAGTGGTTTAGGAAGTTATAGTTGAACATTACCATCTAAGGGTACAAAATATATGTAAATGAATCTGACTTTCTCCCTTCAGTTTTGATGACCAAAGAAAACTCAATCTATTTAAATTAGATTTTAAAAATGATACCATAATTGATTTCCATAAATTGCTTTATCTTGCCATTTTGTCTGCTGAATATGAAAATTAACTTTTTGAACTGGGAATTCGGCTCAGTGCAGTGAGCACTTGCTTAGCACGCACAGGTCCCAAGTTCAAGCCCTTGTGCTAGAAGCCTTAGCTTTTCAAAGGAAAGGGAGTGTATGTGCTAGTTTATAACCTACACATGGTGTGTCATGGGGCCATTGTGAACCGAGATGCAGCTTTGCAAAAAGCCTCTCTGCTGACAACGCACACACAGGGCTTTCTTCCTATCCATGACATGACAGACTAGCAATAGCTCACCAGCATCTAATTCAGTACAACTGACACCCGTGAAGCCTGGTGATTGTCGATGAGAATCAATATGTCTCCAGATAAATACAGAATATGAGCTCACTTTCAAATCTATTATATCAAATTAGCAGGAATGGAGACTGGGTGATTTAGTGTCTTGGAGAAGTTGTCAACAAATAGCAAGACATCCAAAGAACTTTTCCAGAGGTAAGAATATAATTGCAGAGTGGGTGGCTGGTAATTACTCTTTCTAGATGGGATTCTGCATCTGTGCCCGACACCTGTCTCCTTTTGCTGGTCTAGTTCCCACTTGACAGCCAGCACCTTTAAGCTCTCTAAGAGTAACAAGCCAGCCCTTTGTAACCACTCTCCTCTCTCTCACACATCTTCCAGGGCCAGGAGGTGGTTACACAGGGCAGAGCGTGCTGAGCATCCACAAAGGGTCCCCAATCAATGCCACAGAGGTGCTTGCTGAGATTTTATTACCAGTCACAGACACTTTCTCCAGTATTTGAACAAACAAAAGCCCTAAGCAGAAGATTCCTGAGTTGTGTCTGTGTGGGGGAGATGGGACATATCTGGGTGCAGTAGTATGGAAATTAGTTCATGATTAGAATACAGTTAGTTAGCTAACATTCCAAAAATCCCTAAAATAGAAAAAAGGGAGCCTTGTCAACTCAGTTCTTTCAAAGGTTACTGAAAGCCATTCTCCACCACTTTCAATCTCTCCTTAGCACTTCACAACCACAAAACGAATGCAATCAACCAGCCATAGCACACTCAAGTGCTAACCTTTGCTCTCTCACTGTCAAGTACAGAACCCGGAACTCACAGGAACCATAGGACTTTCTCTTCAGAAAGCAGAGTCTGACCTTGAATTTAGAGTTTATTTTTGTTCCGACTTAAGTCCACACAGTAGTTTTAAGGGACAGGCTTATTTCCTTCTTAGGAAAAAGGACACTGTGTCACGTACCTCTACTGACCCTTACTAATTTCATTATTTGGCATGCCTGGTTATATCCACAGACATTTTAATTGCTTTTTTTTTATAGCCTTTAAAAATCTTTTCTCCTGAAAATGAAAATCAATCAAGTCTATTTGATCTTCTGTGGGGAGACTGATAGAAGGAAAACAGTGAGGTGATCCTTATCAACCTCGTAAATTTATTTTATGGGGAAAATGAAGTAGGTTGCATAGATTTATTCTATAAATTAATTCTGTTTTCAGTGTACTCCAGAGCACTTTAAAGGAATAGTATGCCTATTAATATTTCATGAGCAAGTGGATAAGTGAATGAATTTCATTAGACTTTTCAATATATAAGGATTTTAAAAGTTCCCTCTGTCATCCCCAGGGAGAAGACTCTGTTGTCAATACAGTGTGCCATGTGAATCAGAGGCAGGATGAGTTTGGAGAAACCCAGATGTGGGAGAAAAGTATAGACATTGGGATTTACAATATAATGTCAATACATTGAAAACCTTTCTATGTTAACACTAAATATCTGAAGTAACCAAGACCTCCCTAACTATTATTATCTTTTCCTGTTGTAAAAACTTGTAACATACAGTAAGATTAGCTACTGTAGA
The DNA here is from genome assembly GCF_004664715.2 of Peromyscus leucopus. Lineage (NCBI taxonomy): Eukaryota > Metazoa > Chordata > Mammalia > Rodentia > Cricetidae > Peromyscus > Peromyscus leucopus. Next base: position 217,065 of record NW_023505552.1, on the reverse strand, counting down.
ATAATAAGTGTCCAGGTACAACTCCAAATCAAAAAGCATAAACAGAAAATAAAAACAACAAAGCTAAACTTCAATTGAGCTTTTATAGAAATATACATATAAATCTGGTATGAGTGTGCACATGTACACACACATACACACATGTGCACACAATGTGGAGCTTGTGATTTCATAGAAATTGCTTCTCTTAAAAACTGAGTCTGCAAAGTTCTAATGGCTTAGTCAATTATCTATATCAATGTTTTCCCACAATTCACCTGGGTGTGGCTGTGATTTTCCTATGATTGTTTTGAATGATGAATGAAAAAGTGTCCATTGATCATGTGAAAATCAAGTACTAGTGTAGATTTAGGTGTGCTTGTTATTACTGGCCCCTAGCTTGCCTTTGAAATGAAGATGGTGCTCATTTCTGGATTTTTGGCATATCAAACTAATCTTTGGCTTATGTAAACCAATGAGATTTATCTTTAAGCCTGCCAAATATAGGCTTAAATTGTACATTTAATCCTACCTTGGATAGATACATAAACTCACATGTCTATTTTGGGCATATACTTAATCTGGGATCAAATGTGAAAATTTAAAAACATATAACATTGTGGATTTCTCTCATTTTTTAATACAGTACAAAATATTTTGAGATAGCTTAGTGTTCTCAAGTCAAATAATTTTACACAATTCAGAAATGCTCAAATGAAGATGGGTAGAAAGTTTGAAAGAGGAAGAAAATAAGTGAATAATGAGGGAGCACATGCTACCAGGCTAACCAAATAAGCCTAGCAGATATGAGAAACCAACCCACTGCCCTCAGTGCAAAAGAGAAAGGCAGAGAGAATGTGTGCTGCACAATAATCTCTGTAGTGTGACATTCTGGGCAGAGTAAACACACTCATATACATTGCTTAGTTGCAGCCACATTCTGGTCTCATGGCATCTGTAGACTGTATATGACTACTAGATCACGGTTGGCCTTTTCTGATCTGACATGTGTAGTAGGATGTAAACCATCATATGATAGAAATAAATCATAGATGATGGCTTCACAACCAAAAATTAAAAAAAAAATACATGATATCTAGATGTAAGGCAAATTCCTAAACAGTCTTATTAATAAAAAACCTGGAGGCAGATATTGGGGTTCAAACTGATAGATCAGAGGAATAGAACAAGCCACAGCCAACCTTATCTCACCAACACCTCAGCTGATCTTGTTTACTCAGATTGAAAGTCTTTGAGTCCTCACCCCGAGGGTCTCAGTTGAACTGCTGCTAAAGCCTCTAGTTCCTGGTTCTCACATCTTATATACCTTTCTGCTTCCTGCCACCACTTTCTGGGATTAAAGGCATGTGTCCTTCCCAAGCCAAGACATGAGATCTCAAGTGCTGGGATTAAAGGTGTGTGCCACCATGCCTGGCTCTGTTCCCAGTGTGGGCTTGAACTCATAGAGATTCAGATGGATCTCTGCCTCCCAAGTGATAGGATAAAAGGTGTGTGTGCCACCATTTTCTGGCCTCTATGTTTAATCTAGTGGTTTTCCTGTTCTCTGACCCTCAGATAAATTTATTAGGGTTCACAATACATTGGGGGACACTATATATCACCACAGCTAGATTCATTCATTATTTATTATCTTAAACTTTGAACTTGGGAAATGCATTGATGTGTGTGTGTGTGTGTGTGTGTGTGTGTGTGTGTGTGTGATCTCTTTCTACCGTCTTTGAGACAGGGTCTCTTGTTCATTGCTATGTATTCATTGCTAAGAGACTTGCTGGTCTGTAGTTTCTAGGGCTTCTCCTATTTCCAACTCCTACTTCATGGTAAAGACACTGGAATTTGAGACATGTGCTACAATGTCTGGGTTATGGGTTCTGGAGATTTGAATTCAGGCCTTCATATTTGCACAGCAAGTATTTTATCCACTAAACCATCTCTCCATGCAGAATAATATTTTTGAAGTTATGTTACTAATTTTTTTCCTTTATCCAGGGCTATCACTCTACACTAGATAAGCTTGAAGACCAAAACCCCTGGGTTCACTCAAGCAAAGGACTGGTTAGGCATGTAAAAAGATGAAGAAATCAAAATTATATTTGCTCAAAGACAAACACAACACATAGCAATCTCTCAAATGTACCTGAAATCATATTATTTCACCAAAAAGCTTTTGCTGTTGAATACACAGTTCAATTGCAAGAAATTAAACTCTTTTTGGAGAAAATAACTGCATATTCAGCCTGGAAAGATTAGGAATACAAAGAATTCATAAGAGTACTTAATGAAAAACATGAAATCAAAATAAATATCCAGGAACAGAATAATCACTAAGACTATCTTTTATCTTTTAAATGGGCTGTTATTCAACAACTGAAAGTGACGAGTACAAACAGAAAACAATGGTGCCTCAGCTAACTTAACCAGTAAACTTGACACAGTCTAGGTTTATCTGAAAGAACGTCTTCACTGAGGATCACCTACAACAGACAGGGCTATGGGTGTGTTTGTGGAGGATTATCTTGGTTGTTAATTGATGTAGAAGGGTCCAGCTTATCATGGGTGGCACCATTCCCTTGGCAGGAAGTTCTGGTTATACAAGAGTGCTAGCTGAGCACGAATCTGTGAGAATGACTCAGAGTGGCCAGAAAGCTGTATTCCTCCATGGTTTATTGTTCAAATCCTGTTTGAGTTCTGTACTTTGGTCATACTTTTTATGGTAACAGAAATCAAATTAGAACAAATAAGTATTATGGAAAGCTAACAAGGAAAATCCCCCCCCCCCCCGTGTCTGTCTCTCTCTCTCTCTCTCTCTCTCTCTCTCTCTCTTCTCTCTCTCTCTCACACACACACACACACACACACACACACGAGAGAGGGGGAAGGGAGGGAAGGAGAGGGAGACTGAGACTCACACACTGTAGAAAAATGCATGAAGCGAGAGAGTCTACAAAACATTCATCAACAAAAAATCTTCATGCTGACAAGCTAAAACTTCTTATTCTAGTTGTTTGGTTGGTGAAGCTGTTTGGTTCATGAAGAGATGGGGAAACTGCTACTTTTGCAAACCCCTTGGTAAGATGTCAGTCAGATGCAGTGACAGCGAGTACTCTCTCAAGCACCCTCATGACTAAATTGACTGGCATCTAGCTCTAGTCTTGTTTTAACTCACCTGGTGCATATGGACGTGTACTATGCACTGCTCCGGGCTCGTGTGCACTTTGCTCATACTCAACATGATGTTCTCCTGACATCTACACACACAAAGATGGCCCCCTGTTAACCTGTCCCTCAAGTGGGGATTCCTGTTTCATTGCCCATTCATAGCCAAATCATGTTTTGCATCCCAGATCTGTGCTTTCACCTGTGTCAGACCAAAGCTAGTCCTGTGAATCCTTTATTCACAATAACGCAGTATGGCTTTGAAAACAGAAAACACTGAACTAATACTTTCGTGTCTGTGATTATCAGAGCCTAAGAGGCTGCATAAGAGAAAGACCACATCCACTGCATTTTTTCTAGAGATCTTGAGTAAGGGGGCTGAAGTTGAAGGACCGACATTCTCTTACAAACCTTTCAGGGCACCTGCTAAAAAGGCCTGGATTGTGGGTGGGAAAGGAGTGCTGAGAGAGAGAGAAGAATCCATTGCTTATGGCAGCAAACTATCTTCCCTCATTTAATTTCTAAAACTAGAACAATGCCACTGTATTTTACAAACCAGATCCTGCAGCTTGTACAGATTTAATAACCTTATGTGTGCAAATCACAAAATGCCATCAGTAATAGTCACCCTACATGCTTAATGGATAATTTGTTGGAAAAATTTGTGCCGTATTTATTGCAGTTTGGGGATCAAGCCCAGGATTTTCATGTTAGGCAAAAGCCCTCCTCCAAGCTCCAGCTCCATCTTCTTCTTACTACATTTTTATCTTGGACCTGACATTTTATTCTTTTTAGTACCTTTTCTTTCCTTTCAGAAAAACTTCTCCCTTATGGTTGTCACCCAGTCTCTCTAGATGTAACTTCAAGGGCTCCTCTATTTTTCTCCTAAGAGCTAATGACACAAATTCTGCCATGCCTTAGACTAACAGTAATCTCATTGGTTATTTCCAACCTGCCATCCAAATCCATCATTCTCCTCTCCACTTTTTCTTGATCCTGCCCTGGAGCTCTTCAGCCTCATGATGGTTTAGGACAGTGAAAGGCCAGACATCAGAAGGTGGAAAGGGTAAGAAGTCATGAGAGAGGAGTCCGGTCTCCATTCCTGACAGGCTTCGTACCAGCTAGAGCCAGGCTCCTCCACTGAGTCACTGCAGCCAGTTCCACATACTCAGTTTCTGCTGCTTTGTGTTCTTATACACATCTCTTCCCGGTGGTCCTTTGGCCCAGAATCAGCTCTCTGCTGTTTTAGTCTCAGTGCATTTCTTTGTCTCAGGCTTATTATTTTTTTAAAGAAAAGGTTTTTAAAACATTTCATTAGATTTATTATCATTTGTGTGTGTGTGTGTGTGTGTGTGTGTGTGTGTAGTTACAGTGCATATATAGAGCTCAAACTACAACTTAGTTCGAGTCCATTATCTTCTTCCACTTTTATAAGGGCATCAAACTCAGTTCCCCTTTCTTAATCCTGCCCACAATATTTATGAAGAGTTTTGATACCAAATTATCATTACCCAGTCATCTGTGACCCTATTTTTAAATATAGTGCCCCTATTTTTCATTCAACATTCATTACCACAACTTGTTAATAATCTAAAACTACCATCTCCCACTCTTTTTCCATTTTTCACACACAAATTCCCAACCACCATCTAAATATTCTAAAATAACTTCAAATTATATTTTCCTAACTTAGTTCTGCATTCATTCACTTCTTCTAGCCTCTCCCATGTGTCCTCTCAACCCATTTCTCAGCTTGAATTTAGAGACACAACAACCATCCATCCACCTGTACAATTGACAAAGGTATTAATTATTCCTCATTCCCCTCTCAGTACCTCTTTTTGGGGAATTTAGGTTTGCTGTCTATATATAATTCTTAAATGCATTGCATCTACTTCAAAACATGAACTGCATTTTTCTTTGCAACTTATCACCAACAAGTTTGTGAATATTTTTAGCAAAGAAACACCTGATTGCTGTTATGTCTCTGCAAGCACATTTGTTGAATGAAGTATTGAATAATGAAATGTAAAATGAGCATGAAAACAAGAGAAACTCACACATAGCTAAAAATGATCAGAAAAATGATGAAGAAACACATTTTTTTGGAATTTTATTTCCAAGTGATTTCCTAGATATGTCTGTGTCTCTAACATTCTTTACTTCATTTAGTCAAAGCTACACTCCTATGACTTTCACTTTTATAGTTTCAATTTGTAGATAAGATAAGGAGCAAACAAATTTAATTTACCTTTGATAATCTCAAACATTAGCACCTGGATTTCTTTAGAAATATTGCATTATTTTATTTTTAAATTGTGTGTGTGTGTGTGTGTGTGTGTGTGTGTGTGCGCTCGCGTGCACACGCGTGCACGTATGTGCATCTAAGTATGGGTATGTACTCATGAATGCAGGTGTCCATGGATGCCAGAAGAAGGCACTGGATGCATTAGAGCTGGATTCAGTTACAGGTGGTTGTGAGCTGTCCAGTGTAAGTGTTGGGAACTGAACTTGTGTCCTTTGAAAGAACAGTACATGCTTTTAAACTACTGAACCATCTCTCTAGCCCCTTGCACCCTAAAATTTTGACCATTGAAACCCATCCTTTCCTAACATACTCTTACTTCTACTCCAAAAAATCTATTCTATATCATCTTTATACGGTGATATGACTTGAATATGAAACGTTCCAAGTAGGATGCCCAATAGTATCATGTTTTTAAACACGTTTCCCAGCTGGTGGCACTGTCTGGGGAGGGTAAAGGACCTGTGGTTCTGTGTCCTAGCTAACAGAAGTGGGAAACTAGGGAAGAATATGGAAGGTATTATTTATTTCTATTTTGGCCTATGTTCTCAACTTCCAGATTCTCCAAGATGTGAACAAGCCATGCTGTAAACTCCTGCTGGCACAGCTGCTGCTCAGCTGCCTTCCTTCTCCCACCACGATGGACTATTGCTCTTGAAACAATGAGCTAGAATCAACCCCTTTTCCCTTACATTGCTTCTGCTGGGTCTTTGTCACAATGAAGAGGACAATAAGCAATGCATATGCTGTGGATGTTCTTACTCTGGCAACTGTTCTATGTGACTGTTGACTTCATGTGAAAGACCATCATAAAAACTTATGCTCTTTTAAAAACTTTATTTGTATAATTTCATAAATAAAACTGCTGTGATTTGGGCAATGTAGTGGGTAGTCATTTTAGCTTTGGTCTGGAAGTTCCAACCCCTATTGAGGCTTCGGTAACTATTGCGCCTACAAGGTGGGGCCAAGAGAGGGTCCGGAAGACCCGAGATCCGGATGTGCCTCCCTCTCTTGTTTCCTGGACCCTGGACACTAGAGGTAGACCGAGGAGAGTTCTCCATAGAACACAGCTGGACTGTGCTGCATCTTTCCCAGAACTCACAACCTACCTATCCCTTCATTAGTAAGTTATGCCACTAAGTAAATCTCTCTTTTAACTATGTGGAGTGGCCTTAATAATTCACCAATAGGGCACAGTGGTGGACACTTCTAATCCCAGCACTCAGGAGGCAGAGGCAGGCAGATCTCTGTGAGTTTGAGGCCATCTTGATCTATGTAGTGAGTTACTGGTCAGGAGGACATAGTGAGACTCTGTCTCAAATGAAACAAAACAAATAACAACAAAACCACATAACTGTGAGTGACAGCATACAAAAACTGCAAAATGTGTTATGCTTATTCTGAAGAAACAAAGCAAAATAAGAAAATGATGAGAAATGAAGTAAAAGGAAAGACTATTTGTCAATGCCTTCAAAAACTTTCTAAGTATGTGGATTGGCTAAGCTACTTCCTCAGGATTCAAGGTTCTATGGCTTTAAATGATTGCATAGAATAAAACTCTCCTGACTCAGGCAAAGGATGACACAGGAGAAAGACTGTGAAGGTCAGATATTATCATCTTAGAATTGTCAAGTTGACAATGCACACTAACCATCAAATCTGTAAACAGAAACATTCAAATTGTTGACTACCAGTGTAAACCTTGGTAAATGGGATAACTAAAACCCTGGTATAGGTACACCAGAGGACTTACACTGAAACTTATACAGACTTACCCTTGTCTGTCTTAAGAAGAAGAAGGTAGTTAATAATCTTAGAATAAGAAAAAACTGGAGGGAGGAAAGACCTCTAAGTTGTCTCAATATCTAGTAATGAAATGAATTTTCAGTCAAACTGTAAATGTTTTTAAGCAAATTGTATAGATACTATTGGGGTTTCAAAAAACAAAGCAAAACAAACAAACAAACAAACAAAACAAGAACTCACACCGCTCAGTAGCTATCACTTCTGAATCAGGATCCGCTCTGGAATCTTCCATGCATCTTGAATCTAAATTCCCATAATACATGAATTTGAGCCAGAACATCTGAATTTGCTGTAAGTTCTACAAGACACTTGAGACCTCACAGAGGAGTGTGTTTATCCTGTGTATGCTTTGAGAGGCCTCCTACACTCCATGATGCCCACTACTAAGAAAGCAAGAATACAGAAAGCCTTAGGGTCTTGTCTTTAAGAAAGGGAACAGTTGGTTGCAATAAAGCCTGTAAGTGTCAAGACAGAGACAAAGAAACTGAAAAATGGAGTAATAGAAAAGGGAGTCATAAACTATGTAGATCCAGGAAGAAATCTCAAGTCTCTATATCAGAGAAGCAGCCTTACTCTCTTTTGGTTATAGCTTTAAACCACATTAGAACTTGGCCATCATATGCAGCATACTGACCCACGACTGTCCACATCTATAAATATAACAGTAGGACCAGAAAGTGACAGAGCTTTGAGATTTTACAACACATCAGGTAAATGATCAGTCTATTACTGAACCAGCACAAAGGCCAATGGGAGAAAGATGCCAATAAAATTGTTTGCCACTGGCCTACACATTGTGCATATTCAATTCAATGGGTCCCTGGAGAAGAACAATGTAGTGTTCAGAGAGAAGGCTGAAGGTGCTGTGATTTTGATCTTTAATGTGCTAATAAACTGTTTCCCTCTTGTATCGTCATGGACACAGACCATACTTAAAATATAGAATATTGGCATATAGGAACAAACAGAACATTGGATCCCAAGACTGAATGTTTTAATTATATACCTTACCATCTCTCTTTTACAATTATCCTTCAAAATATGTTCTTGTGGCTTCTTGGCTGTAAGAAGCAGACTGCACTGAAGAGACCATGTCAAAGCTGCAAAATGAGCAAAGTCAATCAAGTTACATAAATGACTTCATTGACACAGCAGCTTGGATGCCAGACAGAAGGAAAAGCTGTCTGTGTCTTCAAGAGGCACATGGAAATGGACACATGGCTCAGTTGGTAAAGTGCTTACCATGTATGCACGAGAACCACATTTGATCCTCATCACCCAGATAAACCTGGGCACTGTGGTTCAAACCTATAATCCCAGGAGGAGGGAGTTGGAGACCAGCAGGTCCTTGAGGCTTCCTGGCCAATCAGTCTTATCAAATTAGTGGGTTCAAGATTCACCAAGAGACTCTGTCTAAATAATAATGTGTTCAGCAACTGAGGAAGACATCAATTCCCAACTTCTGGCCCTCTGGCCTCGATATGCATATACAATATATGAAGGCTGGGGGCATTGTTTAGGCTAGTTTGAAGTCCAGGAATTACAATTTCATATTTTTCTTTTGATAATATCAAGTGCACTCTCTTTCTATTTCTCATATAGAGGTGAGAAAGCCCTATACTCTGCTATTATTAATATTCAGGTCTTGTGTTGATAACATGTTTTCTTTTCTAATTCCATCCATTTGCCTGCAAATTTCATGTCATTGATTTTTTACCTCTGAGTAATACTCAATTGTGTAAATGTACCACATTTTTAAAATCCATTCTTTGGTTAGGGGCATCTAGGTTATTTCTAGGTCCTGGCTATTATAAATAATGCTGCTGTGAACATAGTTGAGCAAGTGTCCTTGTGGTGTGATTGAGCATTCCTTGCATATATGCCCAGGAGTGGTATTGCTGGGTCTTGAGGTACAATGATTCCCAATTTTCTAAGAAATTGCCATACTAATTTCTAAAGTGGATGTACAAGTTTACACTCCCACCAGCAGTGGAGGAGTGTTCCCCTTACTCCAGATCCTCTCCAACATAAGCTGTCATCAGTGTTTTTTGATCTAGCATTCTGACAGGTTGTAAGATAGTATCTCAGAGTTATTTTGATTTGCATTTCCCTGATGGCTAAGGATGTTGAACTATTCCTTAAATGTCTCTCAGCCATTTGAGATTCTTCTGTTTGAGAATTCTCTGTTTAGGTCTGTACCTCATTTTGTAATTGGGTAATGTAACATTATTTGTTTGGATTTAAACCTAAGGGATGTCACCAATCAAAGCTGACAGAAATGGATCTTCACACTGAGCTACCATTTAGTAAAATCCAATCAGTGTCCGAAGGTGAGAAACCTGCCAGTTACACTCTCTCAAATCTTATTTTATTTTTTAAAATAAATTCTGAATTCATATAAAGCTCAGTTTCTCCATAGTACTCAATTCTATTCCAGAATGGTCTCCATCTCTCTCAGCAGCTGATCAGCAAAGAAGCTGAGTGAGAAGCAGGTCCCCATCCACACAGGGTGCTCTAAGGTATACCTGCCAGCCTTTGTATTAACCACCCATTATATACATGCAACTAAATCAAGATCTAAATTTCATAATTAACAATACTATTTTCAAAACAAAGAAGCAAGCAAGCATCCTCAGTTCACCAGGTGAGTCATGAACACCGACATTATAAATAATAATCTTTTAGATCATATTGTCAAGTCTAATTTTTAAAATACATTTTCCTTGTCTTTCTTTTATTTCTCTATTATCCACATTTTTATTCTGGCCTTAACTTTTCTTAAGTTAGTAAGTTATTAAAGTGACTCAATGAGGAGAATTTAAAAAATATATCTATAAAAAAATAAATAAATAAAACCTTGAGATTTCTCCATTAATCCAAAAATGCCAGGGTCAAAGTCAAATGTTAACTCTTTTGGACATATTATTCCACCCATTTGTGGTTCAAGGTGCTCATTTAGCAAAACAGTATAATCAACCTTCAGACTTCCCTAAGTCTCACAACCTGTAGTACTGTTGTAAGGACTGAATGAAGTATCACAAGAGAAATAACTTAGAGCTGTCCTGGACATGGAAACTGCACAATAGCTTTTTAATAGGCTTTATATATATATATATATATATATATATATATATATATATATATGGTAAAATTTGTTTCTGCTTGTGAATTATTCTTGGTGAAAGAATCAAATCATGGTTTTGTACAACAGTAATATTTCCCTAAGAGCTTCTATTCTCTTAAGCAGAGCAATTCCAAGAAATCAACCAACACACTTCATATGCATATACATATATATGTGTATACATACACACAAATATATATATATATATATATATATATATAATATATATATTATATAAATGTTCTTTGAATGACTCTTCAATCTCACTTGTATTTAATTTAAAGCAATGTGTGAAATTAACATACTGCCTATGTTAGGCCAACTTCTCTAAATGTATTTTATCTGATGTAAAATAGTTTGCTCCAGATTCTTAGTACCTGCTTTTGAACAAACATAAGGAGGAGGTTGATATTTGTTTATAGTCACAGTATACAGACAAATTGGGAGGGCTGCAACACGGCAGGCTCTAAACAACATCCACTGCTACAAATGCTTGCCTCAGGTACACACAACCCACTCAGATATTCAAGATTTCATGGGCTGACAGAAATCAGAATGAAGCAAGAGATTAACCAAACTTCTAAAACATAGGCAAACTTTGTTATTGAGTATGGAACTTTTCTGTTTACTCATGTTAAAGACAGGCATTAGACTGTCACTAAAGCATGTGTTTTCCAAGCACAACTACTTGGGAATAGAGAGGAAGCAGAGATGATCAAAGAGCAGAACAGCAATGAAGCTTGTCTATGCCCCAGAGTTCTGCCTCAAGGGTATTCATAATTCAGCTACAAAGAGGTCCCATGTTTATTTACTTTCTTACTTATTTTATATGTCTGAGTGTTTTGGCTACACATGTGTCTGTACATCACTTACATGCCTTGTGCTCATGGATAACAGAAAATGGCACTGGATCACTTGGAACTGAAGTCGCACGTGTTTGTGAGCCATCAGGTAGCTTCAGTAGGTTCTGGGAACTGAACCTGAGTCTGCTGGAAAAACAGTCATAGTTCTTAACCCTGAAGATCTCTCTCCAGCCTCTAGGCATCTGCTCTTCATAGCACACCAGAGTTGCCCCTAACACCATCATTAAAGCTGTATAAATAAGTGGATGCCTGGAAAACCCTAATGGGCAATTTTTCTCATAAAAACTTCAGTTTATGCTAAATAACAACTTGCATTTGAGCTTATATTATTCTCATATTGCCAATTTGATTTTGTTTTAAGGCAAATGAAATAGAGTCTACCCTTCCTTCTTTACTGTACTTAACGTTTTCTACCTTAATTAAAGAATAACTAAATTATTTGCCTTTCCTCCCCTCCATTCTACCCATCCCATGTACCTCCTCCATTCCAAATTCTCAGTACCTCCTTTTCTTCAACCATTGTTGTTACATATACATAGAAATAAATAAATATATGAATATAACCTGGTGCCTATGTTTCTAGGGTTGATCACTTGGTATTGGATAACCAATAAGGGGGCTCATCCTTGGGGAAGAATGGTTCTCTCTCCCTTAACAACTGTTAATTGCTTGTAGTTCTTAGTATCACACACGGCCCAGGTTGGTTTCAAACTCATTATATAGCCAAGATAACCCTGAACTTCTGAGTGTCTATCACCTGGGTGCTAGGATTCTAGGGATTCATCACCACAACCAGGGCTTTGACCTTGCTAGGAAAGCAATATACCTACATTGCTATTTCCTGCCATTGTGACTGTCATTGTTTGAAAATGCAAAACAATGTATACAATGACAATGGAAGATAAATCTACATTTAGTTCTTCATCTCAAAAGATGAGTATGCATGTGTGTTCTGTCTACCATCAAACTAGCCTCACTTCAAATGGCAGCTAAATCACTTGACCTTGGAACTTTCCACCGAACTCACTAAGTAACCTAGACAATGGGTGTACTCTATATAAACACAGCCCCGCATTACTTCTTTGTTCTTTAATTGTACTCAAGACAATTCTAAAGGAGTTAGAGTACTAAGCTTGAAAAAGTATAATCTATGAGAAGAATCAATGTACAATTTAAATCTAGAGTGGTTTTCTGGAATTTTCTTATCAATAAATACACTTATAGACCCTAGTTTCCTAACCATCACTCCACTAATCAAATGTTAATATCACAATTCTATGTATATCTACTTATATAATGTGGCCACTGACAGGATCAGAAACCACTACATTATCTAAAGATGTCCTTTGGCTACTAATAACCCACTTTTACCTCCCTGGTATATGGGAGTGATGTCATCACCATAGTGTGCATCAATAATTTACTGACTCATAAGACACTTAGAGCCTTTTGGTCTATGTTAGAAAGAACCATCTCACAGCCCCTAGCAATATAGTCCCCAGCTGGGTATGCATCCTGTACTTTCTATCAGCACATGGAGGCCATTCTTCTCCACTCTGGCCTTGCATCCTCCATCTCTCTGATGAGATCTCATGATATTTCTGGGCCTGACCACAGTTTCCCTTACACTTTCATAGGAAATTTGATTACTCTCTCAGGAGCATTGAGCAGACAGATGTTAGCAATTACCAGTAAACCACAGCTGTGCTGAGAAGAACCAACATTCTTTCCTATGTGTAATGGTAGCCTTCACCGGAACACCCATGATTTCACTTTATGGGTGATTGTTGAATGTAAGGCTTCCTTTTCACTTTGACAGTGAGACAGAGACTCATAAAATACAGGCACAGGGAAAACAAATGTCCAATTGAGATAAAGAAAGTTGAAGAATATAAGGGTGATAACTTACTAAAACAAAATTATCTCCAATGATCATCAAATCCTGGTGAAGCCCTTCTTTTTTAATTACTAAATATTTCTAGGGAATGGAATGGTGAAAACCTTCTCCATCTTACACCCGTGTTCTTTGAAGAAGCCCTGGCATTCAGCTGTGGCAATTGCGTTTTCATAGAACCTAGCGTACTGGGCAACTCACTTCTCTCAGCTGAGCTGTTTAATGTCTATATTCTTCAGTCTCCTAAACTAGTGAAGAGACTTTCAAAGCTTTACAACTGCAACCACAAGAGAATTTTTACCATAGTAGTTGGCAAAGGCTGTAAGTCAGGACTTGTTTTCTTCTAGAAAATAAGTAGTCAGTTCCTTTCTAGCATACAAATACTTTGAACTCACCCATTCATTCTCTCAAAATTAATATCAGTGGGTTAAATAAGCACTCAAATTGTGTGTGTGTGTGTGTGTGTGTGTGTGTGTGTGTGTGTGTGTTAGAGTTGTTGGTAAACAATAGGAAAAATGAAAATTCTGCTATTGTCATCCCCTTTGGAATGCACTCGCACTCAATAACCCATCTGTAATGAACTTGTTGGTGCATATAGAAGGCAAGTGACTCAATAATTCTTGCAATTATGACTATGTAAGTACCCTGTCAGTCTTTATTCTACTCTATAGCAATCGGCTCTAAGCATGTTATCTCCTACAGCCAATCCTCTGAGCAGGTAAAATAAAAAAAAAAATTATAAACAACAACAAAATGTTATCTTTAATGGCAACAATGTTCAAGTCTGGGGTGTGCTTGCTATGTGTAAAGCTGTTAATGCTTAAATGTGATAATTTAGGAAACCAGCAGAGAGGGGTATGATAATTTCCCTTCTCACTCCACCAATAATCCAATCATGGAATGGAATCTATGAAGAAAATGGACAATGGCAGATTGGGTTACAGGGAAGAAAATCCCAAAGATTCTAGCTATATGGCAAGTCCTAAGTGTAGCCAGCTCTGGTAGGAGCAGGAGGATGGAAACATCCTGTGTGAAGGGAAAGGGCAGGATCAGAAAGAGGAAAAGAGAAAGGAGGAGCAGAGATGATCAGACAGAAAGAAGGGTGAGAGAACATAGGCACACACTGATTACCCCAAAAGACAATATAAAAATAATGAAGCTAAGCAGTGAGTCCATTGATGTCATCAAGGTGTATTAATATTATATATTGATATAACCAAGTTTTAAAGCTGATTCTCTTCAGGTATAAAGGAGGAAATTTATAACAGGATTTATAACAGGGCTAGTGTTCTATAGTAGGAAATAAACGCTAAAACCCAAAAGGCAAACCACAGCCATCTAAGCCTGTTATTTAGAAATATAGAAGTAAACAGTAACAACAAATCTACAGCCTAAAGCATTGAAAAACTGATGTCTCTCAGGATATCAAGACTGCACCAGAGAGGGCTGGGTGTGGAGGGCAGCTATTATTTTTGTCATGTCTTGAGATTATGTGGTGCTGTACAGTGTGTCATGCCCTCATTAGCTTTATAAAATTAAGATTACATATGAAGAATACATAAGTAATCATTTAACAGGACAGACACTAAAAAAATATTGAGATCAAATACAGTTCATTGCCCTTGGTTTTTCTTTTATGGAAGTTACATGTTAGAAACTGCATCAGACTTACTGGTGTTTGCTGTCTAGGTTACATATCAAGGAAAACAAATCATTATCATAAAAGAAAACACATAACACTGGAAGGCTATATCCAGGCTTCCTAATTATATTGGGACCAAACACAAACCTAATGCTCAGCAGACCTTAAGAAGCTATTATAAGTATAAAAGCTAAGTCACCCAGCACCTTGCTGGTGCTTAAGGAAGCCAATATATTTTGTTTCCTTCTTGTTCCAAATCTGGTAATGAGTCAAAATTGTTTGATGTGCAAGCATCTAGACCTGAGTTTGATATCCAGGACCAATGTAAAAATGATGTCAGGGTGTAGGCAACTTTAAGCCCAGCACCGGAGAAACAGAGACAAGAGGATCCTGGAGGCTCACTAGTCAGCTATTCTAGCCTCTTTGACAAATTCTAGGTTAATGAGAGTTCTTGTGTCAAAAAATAAGGTGGATGGTGCCTTAAATATGATGGCAATGAAAGGTGTTCACTGGCGTCCACGTGTGTATGCTCACACATGCTAATGCGTCCATGAAGTGCGCGCTCTCTCTCTCTCTCTCTCTCTCTCTCTCTCTCTCTCTCTCTCTCTCTCTCAACAAAAAACAGAGCAGTGGAAATGCATTTGAAAAATTCTAGTGCTATAGCTGGGGAATATTTTATATGGATTTTACAGGCAAGTTTCTCAGTTGGAACAAAATAAGTTTCAGGACACCCACTGCCTTGAGACTGAGAAAAGCGGTAAGAAGCTGGAAGACAGATGAAATTGTCCTCAAATCTCTTATTTTGCCTCAGAGAAAACATACTGATGTTTTCCACTGCTGAGAACTAGGCATTGGGGGCAATGAAGCAGATGGAAAGCCCTTCTTTAGGAACGGCAGATGATTCTGCTCAGAGTCCAGGTCCAGGAAGATCAGAAGACCTCCACAGAGACAAGAAGGCTGCAGGAACAGGCGGACAGGTGCTGACAGGAGGGCACAGAATGTCCTGGGGCTGGGGACTGAAGTGTCGGGAGGTGCGAGGCTTGTGGGAGGTTGCTTTCTCCTCTAGGTTGGAAGACTCTGGAACCCAGGAAATGTCTTCAGCCCAGTTAAATGATTGATGTACACACATCCTGTGGAATGACATCACCTCAGGAGTAGAAGTGAGTTATTAGTGAACAAAGGACATCTTAAATAAAGCAGTGGCTTCTGACCCTCTAAGTAGTCACATGACATCAGCATATACATTGTACATGTGGTATTAACTTTTGATGGGGTGAGGGTGACTAGGAAATTAAAATCAATAGGAATGAAAATGAGACAAATCCAGCTGAGAAACACTTGATTTCGGGGAACTCTAAGAGGGAAATTATGGAGAACTGAGGAGTGCAAACTGATAAAACTGAGGATTTCATATTCGAGGAGTACAGAACATTTGTCATTGAAAACCAATTTTAAATTAATACCAGACAACTCAAAATTCTACATCAAACTGTTCTTTGAAGTGATAGAAAAGAACACTGAATATTCTAAATTAAATTGTTCCTGTGTCTAGAAACATATTTTGTTTCAAAAGAAAAAAAAGTTTCTTCTTGGTGCATTCCTCAATAACAATCCCCAAATACTACAGGGCTTTAAGAGAACTGTAACATCATGGTGATTCTAAACATTATTTTGACTTCAACTTCCACATTTTCCAGATCTTTCAGCTTCCTAAACACCTGTTTTGAATCCACAACTGTATGAAAAATGGTTTCTACTTTGGCTAGGAATCCAGACAAAGGTTTCCCCATAGATGTGAGAGATGGAATAGTTTACATCCAGTTGAAGTCTTGTGCCTAGTCAAGACAGGCTTTAGTACCCTGAGGATTGGCATTCCCTGAGTTCCAAAGAAACAGCAGCCCTCAACTGTTTTCTACCCAG
This sequence comes from Peromyscus leucopus, assembly GCF_004664715.2. Taxonomy (NCBI): domain Eukaryota; kingdom Metazoa; phylum Chordata; class Mammalia; order Rodentia; family Cricetidae; genus Peromyscus; species Peromyscus leucopus. The sequence continues at coordinate 200,358 of NW_023505552.1, read as the reverse complement.
TCAGCTTCAACTTATTTCATAGAGAAACAGCTCTCTTCATGATTTACCACATCCTTCTATCCAAGTTTATTGTAGCCTATTTTTTAAGGTTATTTCTTCTCAGCAAGAAAAAGGCAGCTACTCGATAAATATTTGACAAGCAGAAAAATAAATTATTTTTAGTGTGTTTAGAAATACCACAAGACATAAGATTTTATTGTGGAAAAACCTATTTAGTTTTATAAGTAACCCTTAGTTAATTTAAGGTACTTCAGAATAACTGAAACACCAGAAATCCCATTAGCCAGGTTTCTAAATATCCAAGATTCTCCAGAGCTAGAGACCAGACATATTGCACATGCAATTATGAAATGAGGTTACTAGACTGATTTACAGGGCCCACAAAAGCATTCTTCAGGTTGTTCAGACGTGGAAAACAATAGCTCTTCAGTCCAAGAAGTTGGACACCTTGCAGCACCGTGGACCTAACGACACAGCTCCAGCTGTCCAGGAAGCCCACAGCGGAATTGCTGGGGCAAGCACAGGTTCAAAGTCGGAGGGACAGAGGCAAATGACAACAGCAAAAGCCACATTCAACAGCCAAATGTCACCTGTCATCCCAGGACTCCAGATGTCACCTGAAATCTAGGACTCAGAGACTAACACGGGTGCCCACTTCCTTCTTGCTGACATTGGCCATGGCTGGGCAACTAGACAGTGTCACAGTAGCTTCTCAGTAGTTATTGATCACTTAATGCCTTAAAATTCCAAATTCAGAACTGTATCGGCCTTTTTCTTAGAGGCCACCAACTAGCTCCAAAATCATGACATAGAGACTTATTATTAGTTTTGAATGCTTGGCCTTAGCTTAGTTTTTCTCTGTCTAGGTCTTTTAAATTAACCTGTTTCTCTTTATCTACCTTTTGCCTTGGGGATTTTTACTTTCTTTCTGTATATCTTACTTTCACTGTGTCTTGTGTCTGCTGGCTGGCACTGCCTGGCTTCTGGCCCCTGGTGTCTCCCTCATTCTCTCCTTTTTTTATTGTTCCTTCTGTTCTTCTTTTTCCTCCTTTTAAATTTTTCCTCATATTTATTCTCTCTGCCCACCAGCTTCACCTATTCCTCTTCTGCATACATATTTGTTGTTCAACTCTTTATTAGACCAATCAGGTGTCTTAGGCAGGCAAGGTGAAACAAATGCAGCATATCTTTACATAATTAAACACACTCCTTACATCTTTTAAACAAATGTAGCATAAACAAAAGTAACACATCTTTACACAGTTAAAGTAGTAGTCTGCAGCACATACAAATGTAACACATCCTTGCCCAGTTAAAATAATAGTCTACATCACAGAACTATCATGTTTCGTCCTTTTATTCCCCTGTATGCCCTAAAATTTTCCCAACTTTTTTTATAGCATGTACATTCCTAATTGTGAAAATGAGCATTTGTCTGTGTGGTCAATTTTTTTTTTTTAGTGGAGAGTTACCCTAAGACCTCTTACCTGCTAGGCAGCCCTCTACCAAATAGTTCCATATCCAGCCCCCTTAGGACATTGCTTCTTTTTTCTGAGACAAAGTCTAAATTGATCAGGCAGGCCTTGAAATGATCTGCCTCAGAATCCCAAGTAGAAGGGGTTACAGACTTGTACTATCAGACCCACATTAAATGATTGTATATGGAAAATGGAATCCTTAAAAATTAGAAGTGAATGGGGGGAGTTTCTCTACTTTACTTCTAATAGAAAAAAAAAAACAAACAAACAGCATTAATGGAGGCAAAGCTAGGCATGCTTGTCCATTTGCTTGAGAGCCCCTTAGTATAAGCAAGGCCCCGGGTTCAATCAAGGGGGAGGGGTGAAGAGGAGAGGAGAAAGATACCTGAGCATTCATTCAAATCAGTATACATTAAAAAATGATCCCATCCTGGGACAGACAGTATACTAAGGACAGAATTATGAAGTCTGGTTTAATAGAGCTCCTACTTCAGTGGGTGTTTTGGAAAAAAATTAAAAACAAATGTACCTCTGGTGACTGTGAAGAAGATGCTGTGGGGAGGGAAAGGTGCATGGTATTTAGATGAGCTGGTCCCACAGTGCAGTGAGGTCAGGTGACATCTAGGGAAACTCCAAAGAGTTCATAAAAAAATCAAAAACAAACAAAACCAAAAAGGAGTCTGTGCAGGTTTCTAGGAAGAGAATGCTCCAAAGAGAGGCTGGTTGTGTAGCCCAGTGGGTAGAATACTTACCTAGCAAACACAAAGCCCTGGTTGGATCCTTGGCACTGCATAAACTGGATGTGCTCGCACTGATGAAGGCCTGTGATCCCAGGACTCAGGAGGTAGAGGCAGCTGGATCGCAAGTTCAGCTACATAGAAAGTTCAAGTCTTGCCTAAGTTACATGAGACTCTGTCTCAAACAAAACAAAATAGGAATCTTCCAAGTGGACATATCACCAGGGGAAAAGGCACTGTAGTGGAGTGTTCTCTGTTCTTGGGAGACACACAAACCTGCAGAGACTTTTCTCTTATAAGGCAATTGTTGTCTGAATCATCTGTCTGCCCTGGATCTCCATCTATTTAAACCTTTCGGGTCCTTTAAAATATCGCTCTAGTGAAATGCTTTAAAGGAATAAATTCCTGTTATCCTTCCAAAAAGATTTGGCTTCTTACCCCCAAATCCAAAGAACAACTTGGCTCAGATAACTCCATTTTACAAGTGAACATACTTGTAGATTATAAACACACATCTAGGGTCAAGACTTTGCCACAAATTGTTTTAGCTCCTCCTGAACCCTACTGCCTTATCACTCTCTTGTCCACACTGCTCAGGAAGCCAAACAGCAGCATTGGTAATAAATTTGCAATTTTCAGAAATTTCAAGTCAGGACAATACCTTGTTACAGCTTAATTTGGACTAGGGTTAGGAAATACATACTACGGCATCTCCTATGTTCCAAACTGTACGAGGAGGTAGTTATTTATTGGTTGAAATGAGTATTGGAGTAGGTGAAGGGATCCTTATTATTGTGATTCGGGTCAGCTTTCTGTTCTGTCATTGAGCCAAAGTAGCTTCATACATGTGCCTTGTCTAGGAGAGCATCATGTTCAGACATTGTTTTCCTTGGATTTCTGTAGCTAGTTGGAGATTAAAGGAAGGTGTCTGTAATCAGGCTGACAGCATCTAGTTTGTTCTTTTCTGCTGTCATAGGAGAATAAGATGGTTGTTTCTCAGGGGGCTGAAAATGTAGCCCACTCCCTAAAGCAACCATTTGAAAAGTCCATTTTACCATAGATGTGAAAGTACACTGATAGTCTATGAACTTGAGAGATCCATGTTACTTTCAATGCAGCATCCTAATCCCTTGTCCTCCATGAACAATGCAGGTCACCACATTGCAAACCTAATCCTGAGCTGTGAAAGACCTGTCATATGAAACACATGGAACACATAGAAGGTGTTGCATGGCAACAACTCAAACCTGTCACTCCTGTGGAACTCAGGGTTCCTTCTGTCAGTGGCTCCTTTGGAACCTTTCAAAACAACCCTCTGGTTGGACATGTAAGTGCAAATGTCTGCCATCTAGTGGCAGCTATCAGTATGGTCTGTCAAACTTTTCCTTTGGGGGGAAAAACAAACTATGTATTTTCAGAAAATTTTAAACGAGCCCCCCATACTTAAGAGGTATGTGGAAGAGCACACAAGCTAAGGATGGTCACACATTCAAGTGGTCACACTGTTCTAATGCATCCATTAGACACCAAGGAGATGAGGATTGTTCAGAAATCCTTTGTGGATACTAGAGTAGGTCCTTTGTATTTCCATGAGGATATAAATCCCACGAAGCCAGCATCTTGTTTTTCTTATTTAGTCTCCTATCTCTAGCACTTTAGAACTCTGCCTGACATAATGCAAAGACTTAATAAAATTAATGAATAAACGAATGGCCAGGAGGAATGCTGGAAAAAGATTGGACTGTAGATAACCTGTCTCAAGATTCTTTGCTACCACAAGGACCTGGCTTTTTGGAGCCTGGGGCCTATGCAGGACACTTTGCTCAGCCTGGGTGAAGGAGGGGACTGGACCTGCCTCGACTGAATCTACAAGACTAAGCTGAATTCCCTGGGGAGTCCTTGCCCTGGAGGAGATGGGAATGGGGGGTTGATTGAGGGGAGGGGGCAGGAGGAGGGAGGACAGGGGAATCCGTGGCTGTAAAATTAAATTACATTATGAAATAAAAAAGAATATCTAAAAGTCTAAGAATAGAATGATGATTAGTTTTGTTTTATAAAAAGTTAATGATATACAACTTTATATTGAATTTGTGGGAAAGCAGTTAGTGTATATGATTATTAAAACTTACTCATTTAAAGAAGACAGTGTAACATAAAATGCCTTGTAACAGATGGAAAAAAGAAACTATGTCCATGTTTTAGAGTATTCATGTCAACAAAACTGTTGTGTGTACAAGGCAATGACTATCTTATCATTGAATTTTTTGAAATCCCACTGATCACATAAATAATTTTTATATGCCCTTTCTCTGTCCCTTCTCAGAAACACAGTCCTCTAATTTAGTATCATACGCCAACAGGAATATGTTCTCTTGGGCTGGAGACATAGGTCAGAGTTAGAGCACTTGTCCAGCATGTATGAGGCCCTAAGTTCAGTATTCAGCGACACACACACACACACACACACACACACACACACACACACACACTCTCATTCTGTTTATGATAGCTGCATGGCGTGACATAACAAAAGAAAGTAATAAAAATGTCAAGAATAGCATATATCTGAAATGAGGTTTTTGTTTTCTAACATCTTGTGAAAATGGCTAGCCATATTTCTCAAAATAAACATCTTCAGATACCACAGTGTGCATTCTGATGGAGGAAGTTTCCTCTTACTTCTACACCTAAGATCCGTTTTCACTTACTGTGCTTACATTCCACTGTGAGAGGGCTCTCCACTCTTCACAAGCCTGAGACACATTCTAAACTGAATGACTCATCTTACCAGGGAAAAGAGCTAAGCTAATGTACCCTTTGCCAATCCAGCTCTTAACCCTAACTCATGAAAGAATTGAAAATGTTTCTCTCTCTTTCAACTTGTAAGTCTGAAATTTTAGCAAAGTGAGGACCATGCTAGAAGTTTATTCAGAATGTAGAGGTGCTGCCCCTGTCTCTATTGTGATTCTGCTTTGGGATTTGACTCCAACACTCAAGTCTTAGCCACCTATATGGTACCTACCCAGCTTTAGAAATGTTACCTCTGTGGTAGTTACTATCGATTGCCAGCTTCACAGGATCTAAAGTCACCTAGGAGACAGAGCATGGGCATTTCAGTGAAAGAATATCTAGATTGGCTTGACTGCAATGGAAAGACTCACGCACAAGATGGGTCACTATACAATGGCTGAGGCCCTAGACTGCATAAAAAGGAAGAGGCAAAGCCTCTGAAGCACTGGGGGGCAGAGCCAGGCGAAGCTCTGTGTGTTCGAGGCCAGCCTGGGCTACAGAGTGAGTTCCAGGAAAGGCGCAAAGCTACACAAGAAACCCTGTCTCAAAAAAAAAAAAAAAAGAAAAAAAAAAAAGAAAAAAAGAAAAAAAAAAAAGAAAAGTCAAACTGAACATCGGTATTTTTCTCTGTTTCCTGACCACCTGCCTCACACTTCTGCCACTATGCCTTCCCCAGTGATGGACTATGTCCCGAACTGGGAACCCAAAATGCAACTCTTCCCTTCCTGAGTTTGTCAGGTATTTTCATTACAGTGAAGTGAAGTGTGAATAGTAACTAATCCAATCCCAAATCTCTGAGATGGAGACCTTTTTTATGTTACTGAGAACCTTCAGCTGTCAGCTATTTGCAACAGCTGACAATCATTTAAAAGGGACTTCTTGAGAAATGCTGGCCATTAGAATCAGTCAGCAGGAGGATCATTTGATCAATGCTGTAGAAATAACCACATCCCGAACATGTGAGGACCACTAGTGAAAATATCACTATCCAGACCCAGAGCCAGGTTCGTGAAGCTTTGAAGCTCAGCTAAAGAAAAATTCTCTGTACGCCAGCCACTGGGCCCAGTGGTGACTGCTTCCCATTTCGCATTCATTAAATAAGCTATTTTGTTAATACCAGGTGCCAGAAAAAACCTGTCACACCTCAAATTTTCATTCTTCTTCTCAAAAGGAACAGTAAAAGAGACTCAGTCAGTTCATAGAGGAGTTTATAACATACAGGAACTTCATTAGGTTGAGCCTTTGGGCTGCATTCATGAATAAAACACAAGTTTGTGATTTCAAAGCATCATTCAATTTAGTAGATTTAACAAGATTATGATCTTGTGTACAGGAAAATATTGTGTTATTGACCTCTAACACAAAATGGCACACACAGGTATGTTATATACGTAGAACCATTTTTATTAAAGGCTGTTGGCTACATAGTATGACCATAGAACATAGATAGCATTGGGGCAGAGTAGAAAACTCAAAAAAATAAGCCCACACATTTACAGCCAACTGATTTTTGACAAAGATCATATAGCAGACAAAGGGCATCAATCCATTCAGCAAATGGTGTCTAGAAAATTGAATATTTATATACAAAAGAATGTAATCGGATCCTTGTACCATGCCAAATCCAAAACCCAACTCAAAATATATTAACAACTTACATGAGACTTATAGCACTACTAGGGGGAATATATAAATGGAAAGTTTCATGACACGGCCTGATGTTTGGGATATGACTCCAAAGCATAGGTGATAAATGTGGGATTACATCAAACTGAAAAATAAATAAAAAAAACTCTTCTGCATAGAAAATGAAACATCCACAGAATATAGAGACAGCCTACAGATGAATGGAAAATATTTTCAAACCATGCATCTGTTAATATCCAAAATAAGTAGGAACTCAATAAGTAAGTAAACAACTCAACGGGAAGACAGCAGCACAAGTTAAAATCAGCCAAACACCTAAGTATTCCTTACAAGAAGACACACAATGGCATAGGAAACCAAATGAAACAATTTTGTACATGATAAACTACCAGGGGAAACAGATTAAAGCATACTGAGACCTCACTGTACACCTGTTCAAATGCGTTACCAAAACGACAAAGGAAAACTGTTGGTGAGGAGACAGAGGAAAGCAGATCCTTACACACTGTTGGTGAGAATATAAATTAAGACAGTCATTATGGGAAAATGGCTTCCTAAATAATTAAACAGAGCTACTACATTGGTGATCCAACTATTGGTTCCATTTAAAGGAAATGAAATCAATGTGTTGAGGAGATTTATGCACTCCCATGCTCATCACTGCATGAGTTATGATAGACAGGATATGGTAACAACCTAATTTTCTACAGATGAGTAAAGAGGTAAGCACAATATCGAGTGCACGTACACACACACACACACACACACACACACACACAACACACACAGAGGAATGCCATTCAGCCTTAAAAGGAGAAATTCCTTCACTTGCAGCTACATGAATGAGCTGTAGAACGTCAGGTTAAATGAAATAAGCCAGGCACAGAAAGACAAACACCACCTGGAATCTAAGAAAGTCAAACTCACAGTGGAGAACAGTGGTTGCTAGGGTTGTGAGGAGTGTCTGGAAATCTTGCTCAAAGAATATGCATTCCCAGTAGTCAGAATGAGTGATATCCAGAGATCTATCCAACAGCATAATGAGTCTGGTTAATGGTCACATACAATGTATTATAAATTTGAAAATTGCCACGAGAGTAGATTGTGAATGTTTTTACAAACACATTAAATATATCAGGTGACTAATATGATAATTAGCTTGATCTATTTTTATAACACTTCCATATTTCAAGTCATCATGTGACACACTAATTTTAATTGTTAACTGTACACTTGAATAGGGCTTGGTGAAATTCTAACCCCATAAAATGGATTTTATGACATCATCATCCTCACCAGCACCATCATTACCTGTTCCTTCTGCATTGATCTAGATATGGGTTCTCCGTCCATCGTGGTTTTGAGGGGTTTGAGGAGTCCAAAGAGAACTTGTGGCCAATGTATCATTTTTCTATTTTGTTTCATTTTAAAAGCATTTACTTATTCTCTATTTTTCAATCCTTAATATCTAGTCATATGTCCATAGATAATATCTCATTGTATGTTTCTAAATTATATCCTGTTAACTTCCCACAAACATGAGAATGATTACATTAAAATGAAAACTGAAAAATACTAGGAAAAAAGAAGAAGCAATAGACTGAAAAATAAACAAAATTGGCCACTATGATTGTGTGTTATTTTTAGGTCTCAATTTCCAGAAGCCACTGCAAAATAGAAACAAAGATGGCTTAATTTCATTTTCAAAAAATAGCTTCATTATCCCCAAAGAGGTTCAGTTTTTTCCTTGTACTAATTTCCTCAAGAAATATGTGCTATCTTAGGGAAGAGATATCAGCTAAACCAAAGAACCAAGTATTTTAGAGTTTAAAACATGTAAAAATAGTCTTTCTATGGTTTAGCTAATCCAGGTTGCAGCAATCTCACACTGGTTCAAAACCGTAACCTCATTACCTTATCTCATAGTTTGCACTTTCATGTCTTTTTCATTAGTCTTGCTGAACCTTTCAGCTACTCAATCATAAATCTGCCACCCTCTATCCAAGGAGATGATCTTCCATCCTTCTAACACAAAATATATTTTTTATTTTAAAGAAGACGAGTCTTAACTATGTTACACAGACGGTCTGGAACTGTGGGGCTCAAGTGATCTTCCTGTTTCAGCTACCTGACTAAAGGAGAATACAGACTCATGCCACATACCTGGCTTTAATTTTCATTTTAACACAGTAGTGATGATCACTCATCATCATTAAGAGTTCCTCTCACAAATATTTATTTATGAGTTCTGTAAACAATTTCTTTACCATAAATACTAATACCTTCACATAACATGTGAACACACAGCTCACACTGAACTTTGTTTTCATTTCCCTCTTATTTCATTATAAATTGCATAGTTTTGCTAAATATGTTAAAATCTCTGTTAAATATTTGTTTATTTTTTGGTTTTAAGTTTGTATTCATTTTTGAAACAAAAAAATATGTGTACATACACAGGTGTGTTAGATAAATAGCTGAATATGTGGGGCTGGAGAGATGAGTCAATAGTTAAGAGCACTGGCTACTTTTGCAGAGGATATAAATTCAGTTCCTAGCACCTACATAGTGGTGCACAATTGTCTGTAAGTCTAATTCCAGGGATTCAGACACCCTCTTCTGGTCTCTGCAAAAACTGCATGCATATGGTGTATATACATAATTGTGAAGATGCATTCATACACCCAAAAATAAAACAAATCTTAAAACATTGACAAATATATATACATTCATAATACAGAATGTGCTACAGTTTTTCATAGGTCTGAAAGATGTGGAAATTTACATATTAACATAAAGTTAGCAATATGTGTGTTTATCACCTAACAGTATAATTTTAATGTCTTATCAAATGAATAATCACTCTCTCTCCATAAATCCATCACTCAGCTCTGCAAAAGCCTAATAGTAGCTTTGTCCTCTAAGGCAGCATTTGTGCCTTATTTAAAACACATGTAATTCTGGGAGCAGAGAAGCACTGCAGGGGAAAAAAAAAGACATGTTAACTGAAAGAAATCAGGGAAAACATATCTCTATACTTTGAGACCATTTAAGTGGATGGGTTTTTATGCAGTTAAATCAGTCAATGTTTTGGATGAACTGCAGATTTTAAAAATAGGGAGGTAGATTTACATTTCAAATCAAGTTGCTAAACTCTATTATTATCAAAGGTTTGTAGAGAGTAAATGTTACAACATGTTTGTGTTAGTCAGCTTTCTATCCCTATGGAAAATACCTGAGATAAATGAACTTATGAACAGAAAAGGTTGATTTTTTCCCCTCATGGTTCCTACCCATGGTTCATTGGCCTGATTGCTGTAAGCCTATCTGGAGGCAGGGCCTAGTGTTGGTACTATGTAGTAGAAATCATTCAACATGGAGACAACAAGGAGAGAGAGGGGAGATTCTGCATGACAACACACTGCCAGTTGCCTAAAAACCTCTCATTAGTGCCTATCTTTTAAAAGTCTCCACCTCTTCTCAATAGGATGATGCTGGGACTAGCCTTTTAATGCATGGGCCTTGGGAGACAAAGCAATACAGAAAATGGTTATTTTTCAAAATTACAAACTTGTGTTCAAATATTATGTGCTCTATTATTATATATAATGAGACATCAGTAAAAGCACTGTAGTTACTTACATATTTTATATGAAGATGTGCACATCAATCATCTAAGAGGAAGATTATACTTGGATAGGGTAAAGGCATCAAATGAGGCATCTTAAAGATGGGATGGCCAGATATCTGAAATAATTTATAGACATATATAAAACAAACCAAGACTGTGTTGGATCAATGATAAGACTGAGATTCTGACAAAGTGCCAGTAAAAGAATTGCTAAAGAAAAGTGTTATTTCATATAATCCTTCATAAATTGCTAAAATCCGGATTCCCTGGAGATATGAATGAGAGGGTATCCTTCCCAGTACAAAGACAGTGCAGAAAGTACAGTTCAGAGAAGGAGACCTTGAGACTGAACCTAAAATGTCAATCATACCAGGGACCAAGATGGCTGGTGCAAGACATTTAGTGATTATGCTATTTGGTAGTTGGCAAGGATGCAAAGATGATATTGGAGTCAGTATTTTAAAAAATGACAAAATTCAATTTCAATAAGAGAAATCTATACAAATGAATTGGGAAGAGAAACAGCAGTCAAGTAGATGATCCAGAGATCTTAGACATTAAAAGGAAGGTTCAAAGGGCTTAATAACTGGTTTTTCCTTAATGTGGTCTGAGCTCAGATGAGCCTCTGCAGATGAAATTGCAAATGCAAGTTTTCAACCTCTACCCAGACCTCACGCATCAAAGTCTGCATTTCACTAAGTTCCTTATGTAGCTGAGTGCACATTAAAGCTAGAGAGCTGATGAATCAAGATGCTGATAGCAGGAAAGGAGAGTAGCCAAGAACTTTGAGCTATGACTTGGTTGAGCATTAGGATCCGGTATCTGGCACAATGTGGGAGGAAAGGGGAGGAAATAATCAAGATTATGTGGAAATGTAGGATGATCATGCTGTTCATAGAAATGGAGGCCCAGGAGAGAAGCAGGAGGGGGAAAAGAGGCCCCTGAGCAAGTGTGTCATGATAGTCCTCCCTTCTGAAGCTAAGTCAGTCTGGGGAGAAAAGAGAGTGATTCATGCTGAATGGGTGTTGGAAACAATGAATATGGATTACGTTGAGAAAGCACATGGTATAAACTGAGGAAGCAGTGTTGGAGAACCAACACTAGGCAAGAGAAAGCAGTGGGACACTTAGAGGAAGAAGAACCAGGCTAGAGGAACCAGGAAATGGAATGTCCTGACAATTAGGGGTTTTGCATATATTGCTATGAGGCCAAGGGAACTACCAAGGAAAGACTGCTGGTTGTGAGCCAGAGGTACAGCTGACTTTTAGAAAAAGACTTCCTATGATCTTCATTAAGATGGAAGCCAGAAGTCAGAGATTTTTCTATCAGGTGAGGGTGAAATGTAGAGCGGGGTAAATGCTGTCTGATTCTGTGTCTCATTGCTCTCTGGAGTAAGCCAGCATGTTGCATTCATTTCTTAAGGAATAGGCTGTCCTGTGAGATGACTGCCTATAGAGTCACATTGAAGGTTCTCGCAGTGGTTAATCTTCATTGCCAACTTGATGGCCTCTAGAATCTTCAATGAATGATCACTCTGGATGTGCCCATGAGGGATTATGTAAACTAGGTTAGCCTCCAGGCATGCCTGTGAGGGATTATCTAGATTAGAGTAACTGAGGTGGAAAGGCCCACTGTGGATGGCACCATTCCACCGGCTGAAGTCCAAGACTGAATAAAAAGGAAAGAAAACAGCAAAAGCATTCATTGTTCCCTGCTTCCTGACTACAGAGGCAATGTGCCAATTCCTTCATAATCCTGCCACAGGACTTCCTTACCATGAGACTATGAACCCAATAAGTCCCTTCTCCCTTGAGTTGCCTTTGTCAAGTTATTTTATCACAGTAACAGAAGCAACTAAACAGTACTCATGGATGATATCTGACATGTTCTGAACGATGGCCCTCAAACATACGTTCATTTCCTAATGCCCAGAAGCTGTGATTCCTTGTTATGGCAGAACACTTGCTTAAAGTATGAATCTTTGAAGGAAAGGTTTCCTTAGACTTTCTGGGTAAACTGTTGATGCAACCCACATGTGTAAGAAAGGCATGGGGCAGGAGACACACACAAGAAGAGGAGCTGCTATGATCATATGGGACAGAGTAAGGGGCTCAAAAGTTAGATTCAGATGGTGTACTTTTTCTAGGGTTTTCAGAGGCATTACGTTCCTACTGATACCTTGATTTCAGACTTTTGGCCTCCAGAAGGTAAGGAAAGACTCTTGTTTTAAGCTTGAAGTACAATATCTAACATCATCTTCCATCTCTGAGAGGGATGAGAAGCTCTCACTTCATGTTGACCATTTAATGTTACACTCACCTTAATGTGTATTCAAAATAGGGTAACTGTGTTGCCTGGTACATCAGAAATAATGATATGAGCATTACAATAGAAATAGCATCCTATGTACATAAGTGATAAGCAGAGATAGATACCATTGATAGATATCAATGTTTGATAGATGAAAGGTAGGTATTGATAAGTAGATGAAAGATAATATGTATACACACATAGACAGGTAATAGACATTGATGAAAAATAGCTGATATAAAGTTATATAGAGAAATGATATATGTGTATATGAATAGATATCAATTACAGATGATAGAAATTGATGATAGGCAGGTGATGCAATTATGGGAAGAAGACGCCTTGAGCGACGAGCAAAGTGAGTATGTGCTGTTGACTTGGGCACAGCATCAAGGACTCAGACCCATGGGAAAATGGCAAAGCCTTACTTTACTGGTCTGAGTGTGAATATTGACATTGTAGGCAGAAAATAACCACCATGGCCTTCTTCCCCAGATACTTACAACCTGAGGACTTCTCTCCTACAGAGACTAATAACAGAGATTAGCTAATCCCGTCCCTTTGATCCAGTTGTATAGCATAAACCCTGCTCCTTGTTCATCTGTGTGTATTAACTTTGCCTTCCTGTTCAGCTGTAATTGGATGCCCCCATCCAATTCTATATAGTAGACACACTAAGCTTCTGGAGTGCTGGGTTTGTCCAGCAGAGAACCCAGATCATCTGATTCCAGTTTTCCTGTCTGTGTGTCAGTTTGTCTTTTCTTTATTCCCTTGCCACCCCAGTCAGGTTCATTCCTGGAGTCATGTTAAATGTGCCAATCAAGAGGGGTGCAAGGAACAAAGATAAAGACAAATGGGTAGCAATGACAAACAGATGCTACATATTGATGGAAGATATCAATATTAAGTGGTAACAATAACAATACTTATGACTTGTAGGTAGGTAGAATTAGTTATTTTACTCAAACTAATATTCATTAAATCTTACTTATATACTCTTCATGCAGTCAACTTTGGAGAAAATCAACATAAATATCTCTGAAGTTATCCTTGGATGTTGAATGTAATACCAAAGACAGGAAGTCCCACCAGAATTCAGAGGAGAGAGAAATGACTTGCAATTACTTATACAGAGGTTTTTCAGCTTCTGATAATTAAATGAATTAAGTGATCAACAATAATTTATAACAAGGAAAGTGGAGTAACATCTGCACTCGGGAAGGCTGTAGAGGGTTGCTGGTCCTGTGTGATGGGACGGACAGACAAAGTGATTCCACAGCTTCTCCATGTCTCCCACGACATTCTATAAACATGATATTGCACTGTCACTCATGTGAGACAAAGAGGACAGGACACCATCTATGAAGAGTTCAGTTTTTTCTAATGCCACAGTTTAGGGGGTGTCCACAGAACACAAACAGTGTTTTCAGTTATCCATCTACTAACACCATGGACTATCACACAAGTAACTGCATTCACCAACACTTTTCTAATGAGCACACATGAGATGAATCAACAGTTGCTACTGATTTGAAACATGAACCCAAACAGTACCTGGAATGACAATCTGTCAGTCTGTGAGGTACTGCTGCATGACAGTCTTTTGGAGGTAAGCCCTGGCTTGATGGGACTTCACACAGTTGTAAGTGAATGCATCCATGAGTGATGGTAACCAGGTTGCTGCCATTTGAGCCCATGGAAGGGGGTATATGTCAGAGTGACAGTGCATCTAAGCCTACAGCCATATCTCCCTGTGTGATGAATGACCAGGCTCAGCAGAAGATCACTGGGACATTTCATGCCCATAAGTGTAGGGTCTCACAATTCTGATGTGTGGTGACCCATCTCTTTGAAACAGGCTGACATCTGCTGCTGCTTTGACTCATCTGAATTGTATCTGCATCACAGTTGTCGGAGGATATCTGGCCTGCGCCAGGCAGCCTTTGCTGGTGTCACTTCCTGTGGCAGAGGTGACCGAAGGTAGAAATATGTCATGGCTCAGCTGGTGTGCCAGATTTCAAGGGAACAGTGGGGGCAGGAAACAGGCTGATTCTGGGCCTGAACAAATGACCCAATGGAGGATTAATTCGGCAGTGGATAGTCAGCAACTCAAATTACAGTGGCCAGAGGGGTGTGGAGGACTGAGATTTGATCCTGCCAACAATGACAGACATGGGGATTTTATTTGTTAGGTGAACTTGGCAACACAAGTCTCTAGGCAAAAGGGACTGATACACTGTCACGACAGGGACTGTGCCTTATGTCCAGGGCTCTGTCCACCCTGGAGCTGAATCGGAGACTGAAAATAATAGAATGGAGTCTCTTGCTCATGGGGAGAAATCTTGGCAAGAGCAAAGCTGACTGTCAAGGTCATTGCTAAAAGTTATTCCAGGCAAAACATGAAGCCTAGTGCTGAAAAGGTGAACTGAAACACAAAAGAAGCCTCGTCCTATGAGCTAGCAGCAAGACAAGAGCTCAAGATTAGGAGGCCATGGAACTGCTGAAGCCCACAAGGGTTACAGCAAGCAGATGGAACTCAGACTAGCTCCTTCTGTAGTGTGAACTGGTAAGAACATGTCAAGTTGACTAGGTCCTGGAGGCACTTGGAAAACACAAGGGAACAGTAGGGGCTCAGAGCCCTCCATGCATCTATTGGCATCTTCTTGTCTAATTGTATGGCTGGTTTACTACAAGTTTTCATATTTTTGGTGGCTTCAAGATGAGCTGGCACATTTGTGGTGAAGACAACAGCTCAGCATGTACTGTAGGTTGTCATCATGGTCAGTGGATGCTGCATCTGTGCCAGCATGGCAGACTGAAGCTGAAGTCTCTGTAGAGGAGGGCTAAGAAAGGTGTCTGCCTGCCTGCCAGAGTCCTTCAGCCTCAGGAGGGTAGGGACGGGAAGCTCTAACAGGTGGAAGAATTTAAATTGCCAAACTGCTGGGAGAGCCAGCCAGAAGAGTGTGAATACTGCCAAAACTCCTGGGCAGAAGGCACATAGTGGCTGAAGGCTGAGTTAGCAGTCACCCCACAGAGGCATTTCATGCTCTCTCTTTGGGAATCCTGAGGGGTCATGGTTTCTGACGGTGTGCCACTGCATAGTGCTTCTACGTTTGTTCAAAAGACACTTCTGCAGCTGGGAAAATAGCTCAACTTAAAGGGCTTGCCTTGCAAGTAAGAGGACTTGGAGTCGATCCCTGGAACCCAGGAACCCAAGTTTCTTTTTGTTGTTGTTGTTTGGTTGTTTTTGTTTTGTTTGTTTGTTAAATCCAGGCATAGTGGCATGCACTTGTGATCTCAGTCAGTGCTGGAATACAGACAACTGGAATCAGAATACACAAATGGGGCTTGCTGGCCATTCAACAAGTCTACCTGGTGAGCCCCAGGCTAATGAGAGACCCTTTATCAAAAAATCAGGTAGAGAGCACCAGAGGAATGGGGCTGTTCTTTGGCTGCTGTAAACATGTGCAAACACTTTCACAGAGAATGCAAACACATGCACCTGCACATACATGAATGTGTATATACAAAACAAACAAAATTATGCTTCTGTGTGGATTCCATCCTTGTGCCAGTCTTGAGTTGTGGGTGGGCAAATGTGACTGTCTCTAAACGCTAGGCAGAGATAAAAGCTCAGAGAGGGCTTGCAGTCTTCATGTAGGACTTGTGTGCCTCCTTCTTTCCAATAGCTTCCCATGACAATGAAGGTATCCACTGACCAGGAATGCAGCAGTGCAAAGCACTCTAGAGAACAGTAAGCTAAGTCCCTAAAAGGTATAGCTTTGGCTCTTGCAGGCTGTTTGTAAGGAACACACAGAGGAGCCACACAGAACACTGAATGATCTGGACTCAGAAGTCAGCTTTGTGCTGATCCACGGCCCAGGTAGCTTCCTTAACAGAGAGCAGAGTCTGTCAGACATCTAAATCTAACCTCCACTTTGACTGGCATTTGCCTACTGTTAAACTCATTAGATGATCTATTTGTCATGAAGCCAAGACTTGCCTTTGAATTTGAAAGTCCAACCCAAAAGGGCAAGAACCAGAACAGAATTTCCACCAGACTCAAAGAATCTTCTAGTCAAAAAAAGGTCTGGTGCTGCATTTCATAAATATCACATTTTGGGAAACCATGTATACACTGTTCTTAACAACTAAGCACCAGGCATATTTGTGTATGCCGAGTCATTTAAAGTATAAAAATAGTAAAGGGGTTTGGTTAATTATTGTGTTGGAACCATATATGCCTTTTAAAATATTTTTCTGTAAGGAAGATATATTTTCAATTCACAAGCATACTGTGTGAAAGAAAATATTTCCAATTAGTCATTCTTTCAAAACCATGCTGAGAATGCAATGGTATTAGTCAGAACATACCATGATATAAAATTAGGTTTCATACATGCAGGGGAGCTGGTCCCATCTCTGTAGAACTCTTCATTCATCCTGGTGTAAAATGCCATCACAGCTGCTCTGCGTGTAAACGTCCCCACACTGCAAACCTGACCCAGCCCCTTCATCGTTACAGTGACAATGTGCAGGCCATTTAGGTGTAAGCAACTGAATCTGCCAAGGCCAACAGCATTACTAGGCAAGAACACTATGCTGGCTCAAGAAGTGAGATGATATTTTTCAGTAAAAGAAAGAAGAAGAAAAGAAAATCTAAAAAGAAAATTTCTTCAGAAAGCTTTGAATCATACATAACTTTAAGTTTTTATTCAGTTTATTAACATGGATCTAAGAAATCCTATCTATGCCCATTACCCTTCCCCACAATTCATGTTCAACAGGTTGTCTGCTATTAAAGACTAAAATATGATTAAAAAGAGCTTGTATTCCCATATATTCTACCTTAAAATAACATTTTTTTCTTTTCTGTAAAAGATAAGCCATGAATTTTTATAAGGAAAGATGAAAAAGATGCATTTTAAAGAGCATTCTTGCTTCAGCAAACTCCAGAAACAAATATGTTTGAAGCAAAATTTATCTATCCCTCTGTCAGGGAAAAAAAAAGTGAAGTGAATCCTTTCAGATTTCCCTAAAGCTTGCAAGTTTCTTATATAAGTTTTAGTGTCGGTTTAAAACAAAACTACTCTTATCTTAATATGTAGTCTTTGTCTAAATCCCATCCAATTCCACATGGTCTAGTCTTCCAAATTATACTTTTGTCTAACAATAATTTTCTATGACCAAAGATATACACTCAAAGGTTTTTTTTTTTTTAAAAAAAGATCTGCTTTTTACATCATTTTATTAAACTACTGAGTCCATTTCAATCATTATCCACTGTTGTTTTTAAAAGTCTGACACTCTTACTTTCTTGTTTAATTCACCCTCAAAACATTCCCCTCAGTCTAGGGAACAGTCCATATCAGATCTGCAGCCATTGTTTCTAACTTAGTAATCTGTGTTAAAGTTATGTGCTCTGATGGAAACCATTGCAGACGTGACATGCCTTCTGGCTTCACACATACTAAGCTAATTGAGACAAACCACTTAACATAATCTAAAGACAGAGGTAGATGTGCGGTTCAGACTACACTGCTGTGGCCTATGAGAACACACATGGAAAAGGCAGGCATGACCCCAGCACACGTGTACTTGCTGACACCTGGCACGACAGGGAGCTGCAGGGGCATTGCAATTGAAACAGAAACACTTCAGTCTTTTTAACATTCATCCAGGGCCACTCTGCACCCATGTATGCATTTATTCCAGGCTCTCCCTTGCCTTTTCGAAAGGTGTATCTTTCTGTAAGATCTCTCCAGCAAATCCACTAGCATTGTTTGAAACACAGGAAACAGTGTTGAATAGTTCCTGCAGAATGAAAGCTTTCCTAATATGAAACCCTCTTAAGCAGGTTTTAAGAATATGTTCTGTTTTCAAATAGTAATCCAGAAAGGGGGGGGCGCTCTGTCTCTCTGTCTCTGTCTCTGTCTGTCTCTCTGTCTGTCTCTGTCTCTCCGTCTCTCCGTGTCTCTGTCTGTCTGTCTGTCTCTCTCTCTCGTGTGTGTGTGTGTGTGTGTGTGTGTGTGTGTGTGTGTATGTGTGTGCGCTCGTGCCCGCGCGCCCGCGTGCGTGCATTGGGGAATGGTACATTTTCTGTTTTGTTGAATCTCAGAGGCCAAGAGAAAAGGAAAGATCTGTTGAAGGCTCACAGTGAAATGGTCAGTCTCCCTAATAGCAGAGTCTGCCACCCTTTCAAAACCCTGCCAACAACATCAATGGACCGGGTGGGTGGGGGTCGGAATACATGCTTACAGACTTCGGACACGTTCAAAAAACACTTACACTCAAATCAAGGTCTGCGTTTTTAAAATCAGTCCATATGGATGCGAGTCCCCAAAGCTCGCTTCCTCTCCTACTTCCACCTGCTTGCAAGGAGAGTCTCACACACTCACCAGCAGGCAGGCAGGGTCACAATTCCAACACGCACAGCACGGAGTGGACAAGTGAATTTTACCCAGTTAGGTCAACCATTCCCCTAACCTTACGGGTTAAAACCACCTAGAAATGTACAGGCTGCGCACTGTAAGAAGGTTGTGCAGGGAGCGAGAGGGCTCCAGAGAAGAGATCATATGTAGTTTAGTAGCCACGGCTAACCCAGAGTAAACGCGCACCCTGGATCAGTACCCTCTCCTCAGGTCACAGGAGTGCAAAAATCGCCTCTTCACCCCAGGAACGCAAGCCCAGCAGTCTCCCTTGCTGAGAGATTGACTTAGCTTTCCTAAAAAATGGCATTAAAAGGCACACACAGGACCCAGCACACGGGCGCACTGACACACAGCTCTGGACCACCCTGTTTCGCATTTGGATCCCTCATGCAAGGGAGAGAAAAGAAGCCCAAGGGAGCTGAGCGGGCCGACCCGGGCGCTCCCTCGGCCACCGACCGCCTGTCCCAGTCCTTACCCAGGCGCTCCGGTGCCGCCACCGCATTCTCGACCCTGGGTCTCCGCGCTCCGACTCTTCATCAGATTGATCCCGGGTTCCCATCCCCGCAAATTAACAAATCACCTCTCTTCGTCCCTCCCCAGTCCTCCCCTTAAACTCCGCCAGCAAACACATTTCCTACGGTCAGGGAAAACTTTTCCCCCTTTCTTTCACCACCAGATAAGGCAAGAAACGGGTCAGCGGTCGCCGCCAGCCGCTCTGCCTTTGCGCCGCGGCGAGCACCGCGTGTTCTTACCTGGCAGCCGCGTTCCAGGTGGCTGTCCCACGCGGGTCCTCCGCGCCACCCCGAGTCTCCCGGGCCGTCCGGTCCGCACCACGGAACCTCAGCGTCTCTCAGCACGGCGTTCCGAGACAG
The DNA here is from genome assembly GCF_004664715.2 of Peromyscus leucopus. Lineage (NCBI taxonomy): Eukaryota > Metazoa > Chordata > Mammalia > Rodentia > Cricetidae > Peromyscus > Peromyscus leucopus. The sequence goes on along the minus strand of NW_023505552.1, from coordinate 180,462 downwards.
CGACTGTCCTCAGGCTCGCTCGTGCACCCGAGCCGCCCTTCTCTGCATTGCCCGGCTTTGGGTGCAAGCGCAGCGCGGCTCCTCCGGGCGGGTGAAGAGCGCGGGGCTCCCGGCTGCAGCCGACTTGGCCCGCGGTTGCGCTCCGGTCCGAGCGCGCTCCGCCCGCGGGCAGCTGCGGCCGCGCGTCACATGCCGCCTCCGGGCAGCAGCCGTGGCACCTGCCCGGGCGACCGCACTGGGGCTCGGCTGGTCCGCCCCGCGTCCTGCGGGCCCCTCCGCGCCCCAGCCCTCTCTGATCTCGCCTTAATTTTTTTTTTTCACTCTCTTGCTCTCTCTCACTTTCCCCTTCTCGTTCCTTTTCCTCTCTTTTTCTTTATCTTTTTTCTTTTTTTCCAAAAGCAGGCAGACGGCGCTCCAAGTGGGAGGAGATCTATCCCTCCCTATGAACTCTTCCTCTGCCTGGTGGTGGCGATCGTGGCTACTGCTGCCCCGTCCTCCTCCCCTTCCTCCTCCTGCTTCTTCTCCTCCTTCTTTCGGTATAACACACTAGCTGTCTACTGAAGCCCCAAACCTGCTCCACTTCTGAGCATGCCCAGTGGCCGTATGGGCGCCTTGCTGCTCCCCGCGTGCAGGCTTGGCTGCATTATCTGCCTGGCAGGGGTGAAGGGAAGGTTGAGGGAGATCCCGGTGGGATCACTAGAGGCTGGGAATCGAGCCCGGGAGAGGAGCGTCCACCGACTCAGCTTGGCTTCACGTGCTCCCTAATTGAGCCCGGGGCTTCAAGGGCGGACTTTAATCAGGTTTCATGTTCCCTTTGAAACTTGAAATGGGTTTCCTTCAGTTGCTTAGAAGGTATGAAGAATGCGATTTCTTGGGCTGAACTTGTGGATGAGCGAACCTCAGTTGAGTGAAAATACATGACCTGGCTGGCAAACTTTCTCGAGGAGACAGTATGGTGCGAGTAGGATTTGAGATTTAGTGATAGTCTGTTTAGAGCGAAGTAGCAGAGGACGCCTCAGTTTTGCTCCCCAGAAGTTTACACTTTAGGAGAAATTAGCGGAGCACCGGTGAAAACGACGAGTCCATGCGCATATACGCATGCGCGCACTTTTTTTTTTTTTAAACTGAGAAAAATAAAACTAGTAGTCTCGCTAGATAGGTCTTCATTATAATTATTTTTTTCTTTCTTGCTTGCTTTTCTAGCCCTCCCCCTCCTTGGTCTACCTTGAACTCCCATCTTGATCTTTCTCTCTCTCCCCCATGTGTGGGATTTCTGGCAAACCACCTAGCCAGCCTAGCCAGGCTTTTTAAAATTCATATACAACTCAAGAGGAATGTGAAGCTGGGAGGAGAGGGATTGCTTACTATAGACTACTGTCACCTAACTAAATAAGGACAAAGTGGGAGAACTGTAACAAAGTACTAGATACCAAGGAGGCTGCCCCACAGAGCTATGTGACTTTTCCGGAAAGCATTAAAGAAAGATGATAGAACATTCTTATAAAAGCACATGCCTGTAATCCCAGGACTTGGCCGTCTGAGACAGGTCCATGAGTTCAAGTTTAGCTTGGGCTAGATAGATACATAGAGTCTGTCTCAAAAACAAAAAAAAGTAAACACCTAAGAAAGGACCAACACAGCAATGTCCTTGGCAAGAGGAGGGGGGGAGAGAAGGAGGGAGGGAGGGAGGAGGGAGGGAGGGAGGAGGGAGGGAGGGGAGGATAAGTTTGAAGAGAGAGGGAGTTGGGGGAAGGAGGAGATGGGTAAGGCTGAGACAGTAGGTCAGAGGATAAGGGAGGTGGGGAAGGAGTAGGGTCTAAGACAGGAAAGTAGGGGAATAGAGGAAGGAGGGAGGGCTCCTCAATGTTAAAAAAAGCAAAATAGTTTTTGGTTCTATTTAGAGCAAGAAGGAAAAGAGAACAGATGGAGATGTGATATGGAAAGGTAGCCAAGGAGTAGAGAGTGTGGAGTACAAAGGTTCCTTTTGAGTCTGTCTTTTTTGAGTAGAGACACTACTAAACATTGCTCTTGAATCCAAGCCATAGGGAAAATCTGAATGAGGTGTGTGTGTGTGTTGTGTGTGTGTGTGTGTGTGTGTGTGTGTGTCTGCTTAATTGAGACAAGCAGTCGGGCTCAGGTGAGTTGCACACTGGATGCTGGAGTGATAAGCAGCATTTCTATAGTAGAATCTTGTTCCCATACCTTTCAGATGGAAAGACAGTTATGGCCTTCACGAGTTTTTCAAAGTTTCAAAACAAACATTCAAACAGCATATTGAAACCAGTTGTTTTAAGTACATCAGGGCTTGAGAGGTAGCTTAGTTGGTAGAGTGTCTGCCAAGCATTCATGAAGTCCTAAGTTTGATCCCCCAGTACTGCATAAAGCATGGTGGCAGGTATCCATAATCACACTGGGGAGGTGGATCCAGGAGGATCAGGTTTCAAGGTCATTTTGACTACATAGAGGGGAGGAGGAGGAGGTCAACCTAGGATACAGGAGATTCCAAGAAAAAAAAAAGTTGAATTTCTTTGATCATGTACTTGACTTTTTCTTGTTGTTATCCCTGCACAATACAGTATAATAACTATTTACATAGCATTTACATTGTGCTTAGTATTGTAAGTCATTGAGAGAGGTTTAAGAATGGAGAAAGATGTGTATGCCATATACAAATGATGCTTATGTAAGGGTCCTGAATATCTTTGGATTTTGGTATCTACAAGCGTCTCACAACTAATGTGCTGAAGATATTGATGGAAGGCATATTAACTGGTGAGTTATAAGAATAGAATCTGACATCTGTGAGGCATATACTATATCCTGTTCAGTGTGAAGTGTTTTTTCCACCTCAGGCCCTTTTATCCAAAGCAAGGAGAGCTAAACCCATAAGGAAAGTATCCATTTTACAACTAAGAAGAGGAGCATGGATTCACATGATCACATTGCCCATTAGAAGGTAGGAGAACAGGTAGATACCTCAATAGTATTTGGTGAACCCATAGGCAGGGTTCTGTTGATTATGGCTTCCAAAAAGCATCCACATGTGTCTTTTTGTTTGAGGCAATGCTGAGTAGTTTTCCAAAGAAGTCATGAAATAAATCAACTGTGACTAGTCAGGAGAGGAAGGGAAATATTTACAATTTAGCAAAAATATCTTACCAGATTAACATCCTTTCCTTTTGTGCCCTCCCTGTGTCTGTGTCTCTGCTGTTCTCTCTCTCTCTCTTCTCTCTCTCTCTCTCTCTCTCTTCTCTCTCTCTCTGTGTGTGTGTAAAACTCATCCTTGCTTACATACCTACATACCTGCATAAGTAACTTGTATTTTATCTTGATTCTAAATAACTTCCTGTTGCCTCTATGAACAAGACAAATGAAAATTTAATGTTTGTATTGAACAAACTACAGACTAACAATTCAGATAGAATTGCCCTGAGTTTCTTGGTGAGCAGATTATATTTGATTAAAGTAAGGAATTTATTTCTAAGTTTGATAACTTATTGTTCAGACCCATTGTTCAAGTGGCATTTCAGAGGAATATGTAAAGCATATTTACTGGATTTGCAAATGAACTTGACCAAGGTCAATGCTACTTTGTAACACATCAAAAACAAAACACCCGTGAATATTTACCCTTAGATGCTGATCTGAAACAAGACAGATAAAATGGGGCTGGAATACATTTTGATATTCTGCATAAATTGAATACATCTTAGATATTTGTTGTCTAAAAAAAAAAACAATGCAAAGAAATTATAAGATTCATTCAGTTGCTAAAGGGAAATCTCTTGTTATAGATAAGAAAAATAGCCAATCACCTAAACACTTACCTTTCTGCTGTAAAAATACCTACAAACTCTGGGAAATGCCGGGCAGTGGTGGCACACATCTTTAATCCCAGAACTCAGTAGGCAGAGCCAGAAGGATCTCTGTGAGTTTGAAGCCAGTCTGGTCTACAGAGCAAGATCCAGGACAGGCACTAAAACTACACAGGGAAACCCTGTCTCAACCCCTCCCCCACACACAAAAATAGCTACAAACTCTGGGGAAAATCCAAAACAAATACTTTTAGACATAAAGCACAGCCAACAGAAGGTTGAAATTCATTTTTTCTTTATGAAACATATATATATATATATATATATATATATATATATATATATATATATGTTTTCGAGACAGGGTTTCTCTGTGTTGCTTTGCACCTTTCCTGGAACTCACTTGGTAGCCCAGGCTGGCCTTGAACTCACAGAGATCGGCCTGGCTCTGCCTCCCGAGTGCTGGGATTAAAGGCGTGCGCCACCCCTGCCCGGCCCCAAACATATTTTTTTAAATAGAAGAAATGTTGAAAGGTGAAAGTCCTGCAGAAGCAGGTAGATTTTTCTGGGCAGAAGACACACAACAGAGAGGCTGGCAGTTGGTAAGGTGGCTGAGATCTAAAGGGGTATGCACTTTTGGCATGTAACAAGGCATACGTTTCTGGAGGGTGGATGGAGCCCAGGGCTTGAGAGTCTGAGATCTGTGAGGAGGTCCCTTAGATCATGCCTCTCAAGGAAGTTATAGGATGTGGATCTATCTAATATGGAAAGACCTTGGTGAACACCTTGGGTATTCGCTTAAAGATGCTCATGAAAAAGAAACTCCTAGATGTATGGATGCCTGTAAAGAGAAAGGATAAGAAGTAGATACGTCTAAAGACATCTGGACTAGGAAGTCTTTGGAAGGTTACAGTTGTCACCAATGATTCCACCATTGGCTAGAATACAATTCTGAAAGTTCATGAGAAATAGAATCTGTAAGTTAGAATCTCTACAAATGCAGCCTACAGTGCTGGCTCAGTGGTTAAGGGCACTTTCTTCTCTTCCAAAAGACCCAAGATTGGTTTCCATCACATACATTTTTCAGCTCACAACTGCCTGTAACTCCAGCTCCAGGGGATCTAATGCCCTCTTCTGGACTTCATAGGTACCCACATTCATAGACACACACACAAACACAGGAACATACGCATAAATGAAAATAAATCTTAACAAAAACTTTACCAGATGTGCAGATGCAGGAAAGATCACTGATGACAAGAAGTTAGTTAAAAAAAAAAAAAGAAAGAAATAAAAAAGAAAAGAAAAAAGAAGGCAAAGAACGATTTACTTTTTTAGAACTACTAAACAAGTACATTTAAACAAATTTAGTTGATTTATTTCAACAGTCCTGAAAGTGGGAAAAATTAAGGAGAGATATTCCATGATATATTAGAAACTATAGTAAAAGAATGATGGGATGAGAGTGTAGGTCAGTGAAAGAATAACTTACTTAGAATGCCCATGATCCTGGGGTACTTTCTGCTACAGTGAAAAAACCTGGAAGATCAACACTTTTGAGCTGATACTTGGATATAGTAGTAGATTAAGACTAATGGTCTCAAATAAAAGTCAATGCAAAACTTCCAGAGAGCAGAGAGTGGACAGATTGAGAGGACCAGATGTACTATTTGACGAAATAATGGCCAGGAACTTTGCATATCTAATGAAAGATACCAACCAAAAAATTCAAGATCAGTGGGACCTTAATTAAAGAAAACCATTGCTGAGTCCTTGAGAACTGGATTGCTGGAAGCCAGAATTGAGAAAGATTTTAAAGTAGCCACAAGCAAAAGAAACATCACGTTTAAGAGAACAACACAAATGAACAACGACTTCAACAGAAAATTCACACCAGGCAGAAAATGACAGACATGTTTTAAGGTTCTAAATCAAATGACACAACAAGAACTGTCAAACTAGAATCCAGTACCCAATGGAGGTAATCTAAAATGTGACGTTAGCTGACAGCTACCAATACAATCTAGTGAAGGGCATTTCTCAAAGTCACAGAAAAATGACTGAGATTGAACTGTGGAAATTAAACCATAGTGGATGGTCCCAGAATAACTAAATATAAGAATATAAAAAGCATATCATGAGGGCTCAGAAGATGGCTCAGTCAGTAAAGTGCTTATGGCCAAAGAGTAAAGACTTGAGTTCAATCTCAGGCAATCCCCAGCTACTTAAAAGTGGCTTACACCCATAATTTCTCAGTGATGGGTTTGGCAGAGAAGCAATCCCCAAGATCTTCCTGACTAGGCAGTCTAGCTGAGTAGGGCAATCTTAGGTTCAGTGAGAGATCTCAACTAAAATAATAAAGTGAAGCGTCATGAGGAAGAGAGCTGAGATGGAACCTCGGGCCTTCACACACACATGTGCACACATGCCTGTGCACTTAAAACACATGTACACTAATGCACACATGTTATGACATACTTGTGGAGCTGCTGACATGTAAGTCAAATATGGAGCAACAGCATCACATGGTGGAAAAGGGTAAATATAAGATCCTTGCATTTGAGATGTTTTTAGACACACAGAATTAAGATTTGGTCTGTTGTTGTTTAAATTACCAATGGAAAAATAATATTAAAAAGGTACAATACGATTCAAGAGATAAATGATTATAGGACTGTAAACTGCTTGACCAAAGAAGGAAATAATGAGGGAATCCATAAACAAAAAGAAATGAGACCCAGCCTTGTGGCACTGGCCAGTAACCCAGTTCTGGAAGCCCAGGCAGAATGATTGCAAACTCAAGATCAGTCTGAGCTACAGAATGAGTTCTAGGCCTAGCTGATTAACTTAGTGAGACCCTGTCTTACTGTTGGGGTGTGTGTGATAAAAATGTGAAGTAGAAAAGCTTGCCTAGTATTTGTGAGGTCCTGAGTTTAATCCCCCTCCAAAGGATTAAATGGACAAATAGGAAACAGTAATAAGATGTTAACCTAGTCCCCAGCTGCATTATAACCACATTAAATATAAATGATTGTTGAAAGGACAAATGGAGAGTACTATGGGCTGGGGATGGCACTTATTTGGCAGAGAGATTTCCTAGCATGGACAAAGCCCTGGGTTCCATTCCCAACCCAATACTCTGTAAACTGGGTATTGTGGTGTATCAGGAAGTAAAGCAGGAGTACAGAAATTCAAGGTCATTCTTGCTTACATATCAAGTAATGATAGCTGGCTACATGAACTGAGACAGAGACACACACACACAGAGAGAGAGAGAGAGAGAGAGAAGAGATGAGAGAGATGAGAGAGAGAGAGAGAGAGAATGGCCTTACCAGTCATCATTTAAATGGAGCCTAGTATCAGTATAAACATGTAGAATTATGAATAAATGGATCTGAAAGTCCTACCATGGAATGCTTTATACTTCATGATTTTTTTTTCACATTGGTCTAGGTTATAATGTATTTCTCATCACGTCCTAGCTAGTGGGTTGATGATCATATGGGGTGTACCTTGATGTGAATGCTTACCAAAATAAACAGTGTCATGCTGAATTATAGTTATAGATGGTTGTGGACCACCATGTAGTTAACAGGTCCTCTGTAATAGTAGCCAGTGCTCTTAACCAATAGGCCATCTTTCAGCCTCTAGCTGGTAACCTTTTTTAAATATCTGTTTCCAACAGAATGTTCTTTTTTTTCTAAGTGAGATAATCCAGTAGTTTTTTTTTTTTCTTCGAGACAGGGTTTCTCTGTGTAGCTTTGCTCCTTTCCTGGAACTCACTTGGTTGCCAAGGCTGGCCTCGAAACTCACAGAGATCCACCTGGCTCTGCCTCCTGAGTGCTAGGATTAAAGGCATGCGCCACCACCACCTGGCCAACCCAGTAGGTTTTAAGATGAGAAGTGAAACAGAACAATTGTAATTGCAATGTATTTATTTTCTACAACCTTTTCCTTACTTGTTCACTTATTTTATTCTCTTTTGTAAAACTTGCTATTTATTTATCATATGTGTGTGTGGCAGGGTTGTGGGTGTGTGAAGGTCTGAGGTCAATGTCAGAAGTCTTATGCTATTGTTTTCCACCTTACTTTTTGAGGCAGATCTCTTACCGTGGAACTCACTTGTTAGGCCATACTGGTTTGCCATTCAAGTCCCTGGGATTTACATCTCCATCTTCCAGTATCACTAGGATTACAGGCTTGTGCTACAACAAATGTTGTTCTACATGGGTGTTAAGTATCTAAACCTCAGGTCAGGTTCTCATGCACTCATATCAAACACTTTCTGTGCTTAGCCCTCGCCCCAAGCCCTGTATCCACTCATTTTAAAGTACTTATTGGACTTTTATAAATAACAGGTACTACTTGGGGACTCTTAGGTATACTATGAGATCAAAAATAAAGGATGATCCTGATCCACAAGGATGACCCCACCTTAGACTGCTATCAGTGGTCCAGAGGGTGCCTGGACTGGTCTACTCTGGTGACTGGTCTAGCGACTAACTTAACTCATCATAGAGCCTTTGTCCAGTGACTGATGGAGGCAGATGGAAAGATCCATGGCCAGGTGCTAGCCTGAGCCCCAGGAATCCAATTGATAAGGGAGAGGAGGGATTCTGCAGGCAGGGGACATGGAGATCATGATTGGAAGACGTGCAGAGATGACTGGCCACACTAGTGGAAGCCCATGAACTGTGGACTGGTGGCTGTGGAGGCCCCATGGAACTGGACTAGGCCCTCTGGATATGGAAGACAGTTGTTTGGCTCAAACTGTTTGTGAGGCACTCAGGAAGGGGGTTCGGGACTCATCCCTAGTGCATGGGCAGGCTTTTGGGAATCTGGTGCTTGTGGTGTGATGCCTTGCTCAGCCTTGGTGCAATGGGAAGGGGCTTGGACCTGCCTAGGCTCAGTGTGCCAGGCTCTGCTGACTCCTCATGGGAGACCTTGATTTGGGGGATGTGGGGATGTGGGTGGTTTGGGAGAGAGGGTTGGGGGTGGGAGGAGGAGGAGCTGGTCTGTGGGTGATATGTAGAGTGAGTAGAAAATTTCTTAATAAAGAAAAATGAAAAGAAAAAATGTTGGATAACTAATCTATTTAGATAAAAGCCCATTGTTCAAGAGACAAGTCAACCTGAATTAAATGCTGTGTCCTACACTCGTCCTTTTGCATCCTGCTTCACCAGGTTCACTATAAATGAAGTTGAACACTTTCGTGTGTGCAGGGCAGAGACTGTACTGTCTTGCCTGTCTCTGCATTACTAGATGTACCCCAGCACATGACTATGTCAGTAAGGGCTTAATATTTAATAATTAATGAAATGATGCCTTTGTGTGAGAAATGATGTCAGCATCATAGGCAAGTGGATGTTAAGCATAACAAAGACCATTAAAGAAAGAAAACAAAATATTCCAGTGGAATAATCTCCCCCGCCCAATGTCTGTTTCCCACTGTAATGAAGACTTTCAAAAGCTGTAAAAAAAAAAAAAAAAAAAAAAAAAAGGTGCTCCTGTCTTTGAAGACTCAGAGGTCCTGAATGATTCAAATTTGAAAAAAAAATTACCCTTCCTTTTTTCTTTTCCTTCCTTCTTTCCTTCTTTCCTTTCCTTCTTCCTTCCTTCCTTCCTTCCTTCCTTCCTTCCTTCCTTCCTTCCTTCCTTCCTTCCTTCCTTCGTTTCTTCACATGTACCACAGTGAGTGTTTTATTTTAATCTCTGACATTAAGAACTCATCATGTAGGAGAGAAAACCAGGCCACAGAAAGCATGGACATTTTGTTGACTGTGACAGGCATGAAGACACAGCAGCAGATGGATTCACACTCAGTTTTGCATAATCTTAGAAATCATGCACTGTGTATTTCTCCTTAGAAATGAAGCTATCCCAGCAATAGGGATGCCAATCATAAGTGACCAAATAAAGGAAAAGTCTCTTTATTATTCTTGTTATGAATCAATTTTATTGTCATAACATTTTTAAATGTGTGCTTCATTTACCTTAGATTATCTGTGGTATAATTTTCACTCTAGAATTTCTCTTTTGCCATCCCAGAAGATTAGGAATTTATATGCTCCAGAACATGGGAGGCCAGGCACATGAGATGAACATAACTGTAGCCAAAGTATGAAGTATGTAATTTAGACATTGGGACCAAGGGTATGACCTGTTTGATAGAATACCAGATGTTCCTATAAGAGAACTTGAGGTTAGATCCCCAGTGTAGCTGAAGTTTTCCTGGGTCCACCCAGCTTCTACAGCTGCTCAGACCCAAGTAAACACACAGAGACTTATATTACTTATAAAACTATGTGGCTGTGGCAGGCTTCTTCCTATTTAGTTCTTATATCTTAAATTAACCCATTCCTATTAATCTATAAGTTGCCATGTGGCTTGTGGCTTACCTGTACTTTTACATCTTGCTTCCTCTGTGTCTGGCTAGCTACTCCTGACTCAGCCTTCCTGTTCCCAGAATTCTCCCCTCTCTTTGACCTGCCTATACTTCCTGCCTGGCTACTGGCCAATCAGCTCTTTACTTATTAATCAATCAGAGAAATATAGTCACAGCATACAGAAAGACATTTCCAGCACCCCAGAGCCAATGTTAAAAAGGGATGTGGAACTGGAGAGATGCTCCAGCAGTTAAAGAATGTGCCACTCTTCCAGAGAACCAGACTTCAGTTCCCAGCACCCTAGTGGGTGGCTAGCAGTCATTGGTAACTCCAGCTTCAGGTGATCCAGCACCATTTTCTGGCCTTTGCAGGCACACACACACACACACACACACACACACACACACACACACACACACACACAAATGAATCTTAAGAAAATAAATAAAAATTTAAAAATCATGTATGGTGAGTCTGGATAGGTAAAGACAGGTGGATTTCTGGGGCTTGCTGACCAGCCAGCCTAGCAAAATTGGTAAGTTACAACTTCAGGGACAGATCCTGTTTCAAAGAACAAGGTGAGAAATGAAATTACAAAATTTGAAGGAAATTGAATAGACTTAAAAAACCTAATCCTAAGCAAGGTTAACCAAACTCTCAAGGAAGGGAAGAAGGAAAGAAGGAAGGAAGGAAGGAAGGAAGGAAGGAAGGAAGGAAGGAAGGGGAAAAGAAAATATCAAAAATTCATGTTTTCCTTCAGATGTAGATCTTAGCAGATGGAGTGCATGCCAAAGAACACCCAAGTCCTGAAAGACAATATAAAGCTATTTTTTTTCTAGTTTCAACTCTGCTGTAATTGTTTTTATTTTCTCCTGGTGGAAAAAAAAAAAACTCTAAGTGAAGCTCCATGGTTTCAGAATGGATATTGTAAGTATAAAGAAGTCACAGAGAGATAGACAGACAGAGATGACAGAGACCAAGAAACAGAGAGAGACAGAAAGAGAGAAAGGGAGAGATTATATGTCCTTTTTAAAAATACTGTATAATTAATTAGACAACCATAGGTAGGCATATACATTACTCTTGCTTCCTTGTTGAATTATTAATGGTTATCATTAAGAGTTAATTACATGTCATTAAATATATTGGCTAATGTCTCTACAGCTTTGCATCGTGTGGACCACACTAAAATGACTTGTTCACCTGTAAAATGATATTGTCCCCAGAGGTAAGGGTGTTCATCCTGCCAAATTTGTCCAAATGTGCATTTCTCTTCTCTGAGAGTTTGGTCCCTGAATTAAGGTCGCATTGAGATTAGCCAATGCCTATTTAATTTAATTTAATTTATTTCTCTTTTCTTTTCTTTTTTTATGATTGGCTCTCTTGTAGCTCAGCCTGGCTTCAAACTTGCTTCATAGTCAAAGGTGACCTCCTGATAATCCTACTGTTACCACCCAAGTGCTGATATCACAGGCATGTGCTGCCAAGCCAGGGTCACTTTTTTAAGATATCTGTAAATGTTATTAGTCACTTATAGGCAATCTTTCAGGTAATAACAGTTATTAATATTGTCACATTTGCTTTTTTGTTTTAATTTATGTGTATGAGTGTTTTACTTGAAGGTATTTCTGTGTACCACGTTCATGTCTGGTGTCTACAGAGGCCAGAATAGAGTTTCAGATCTCATAGAACTAGAGTTACAGATAGCAGATAGCAGCTGTGAGCCACCATGTGGGTGCTGGGACTAGAATCCAGGTCCTTTACAGGCAGCCACTGTTATTAACATTTGAGCCATCTCTGTAGCCCCTAGAGTTATAATTAAAAATTATATATATACAAAAAGTTCAAAAGCAGTTTAAATTGAGGATTATATTTACATAGGAAGACTAAAAACAGCTGGGTTGATATTTGTCAGTTACTGTGGTCATGACTGCCTTCTGCTTTATTCAAAACAGATTTTTGACCCTTATCTGAGCTTGCTATCTATTCTTGTAACGTGTATCTCTAGAATGTCATAATATATGTATATATATATATGTATATATATGTGTGTGTGCATATGCGTAGGCATTTTTTGCATATAATATATTTAGTTGGGACTTGCAAAGTTCATACACTTTTAAAGAACAAAACAATTGTTGGATGGACCCTGCTCTTCCTATTAGGTTAGACTCTTGTGAAATAATGTGGCTGTGTATGGTGTGATCTTGCTCAGCATACAGATTAACCTATTTTAAAAATAGGCTGATGGCACAATTTATAAACAGCATGAATAAAAAAAAAATTACCGTGACTGGGACTACATCCTATGTAGAAGAAGACCATGCTTCAAGATACATTATGCCTTAATCCTATCAGCTAAGGGAACATGTAGGAGGGGTTTAATTTGTGTGTATGTAGCTGTGTGTGTATATGTTCGTGTATGCACATACACATACAAGTGCACATGCACAAATGTGTGTCAGTAGGATGACTTATCAGGAGTCCCAGGAATCTGCCCATCTAAGCTTCTCCAGCACTGGAATTACAGGCCAATGCCACCACAACTGGCTTTGTCACGTGGGTTCTGGGGATTGAGCACTAGCCTCCATGCTTGTGTGACAAGCAATTTCCCTTTAGAGCCACTTTTCAACCCAATTGCTTGCATTTTATGTCATTGTCACAAATAAAGCTGATTATATTATGGTCAATCAAAAAAAACATCCTTTGCCAACACAATTGTCAGTGGGATGTCAGGCCACTGCTGCTATACACATAACTTAAGACCATTCAAGATAAAGAAGAGATTGTTACACTTTCTTATCACCAGTTTCCCTTTTTATTGTTTTTTTTTTTTGTTGTTGTTGTTGTTGTTGTTGTTTTCAGACAAAAATGTTACAGTGGGAACTCTAAAAGACACTGTAGACCAAGAGAGAACTGGACAGAAACTGAAAGTTAATTATGCTGAAGCAGAAAAACAAGACCAAACATGCCCTCAATTGACTGTGGCCTTATGTTATCTCATTTCTTGTACTTGTGGATGGGACATATATGCCTCTATCTTATTCACAGTTTGCCTCTTGAAATTAATGTAGCTGTTTTTTGAGAAGGTCTCTTACTATGTAGTCCAGGCTACTCTTGAACTTCAGATCCATTTGTTTCAGCCTCTGGAAAGTTACAGGTGTGTGTCATCATACCGGCTCTTTGTGTATATGTATGTGTGCATGTGTGCGTGTGCGTGTGTGTGTTTATAAATAGATTAGTCTGTATGACGAGCATGACCACACACATACTTTACCAGTGTCTGACCTAAGGCTATAGGAAGATCAAGTTGCAATATTGTTTTCCTCTTGTGAACCAGATCTTTGAAAATTCCAAATAAGTTTTCTCTTCTTTAAATACGCCCCAATTTCTCAAAAGCTTGTAATAAAATATGAAAGCAGTAGCAATGGTCATAATAGGGGCTGGGGAGATGAAATGCATGTCTTGCAAGCCTGAGGACTTGAGTTAGATTCTTAGTACCCATGTACTAGGGAAGGCAGAGACAGATGGATCCCAGGAATTTGCTGGTTGGCCAGCTAACTAAATCAGTGAGAGACTCTGCTTAAAAAGTAAGGTAGATAGTTATGGAGGAAAACCCACCATCAATCTCTGCCTGCCTCACTAATCATAATGAATAAATTAGAATGAAAATCAACGTACAAAAGAAAGAGAAAAATGTACTTAAATACTCTTAGAGATTTTTTTCCAGTAAACAAGCAAACTTTTAAGATGAATTGGTAAAGGAACATATATTACAAGAATGGGATCATTACAAGATTTCTCCAGGGAGAATTATGACAAAATCGCAAGAATCATCAAATACTCATTCTTTTATTTATTTTTTTTTTTTGCATTTTTTTTTCTTTTTGGTTTTTCGAGACAGGGTTTCTCTGTGTAGCTTTGCACCTTTTCCTGGAACTCACTTGGTAGCCCAGGCTGGCCTTGAACTCACACAGATTTCTTTTTTAAATATTATAATTAATTTAATTTCGCATATCAGCCACGGATTCCCCTGTCCTCCCTCCTCCCGCCCCGCCTTCCCCCAAACCAACCCCCATTCCCACCTCATCCAAGGCAAGGACTCCCCTGGGGATTTAGCTCAGCCTGGAAGATTCAGTTGAGGCAGGTCCAGTCCCCTCATCCCTTCACCTAGGCTGAGCAAAGTGTCCCAGCATAGGCCCTAGGTTCCAAAAAGCCAGCTCATGCACTAAGGACTCACTTTCCAAACATTATTTGCTTGATTTCCCCCATATTTATGTCTTCTGCAAAGCAGTGGGCCTGCCTTGTAACAAATGTCCTTTCAGTAAGCCTGGATGGCCACATATATTCTGTCTTCTTTTAATGCCTGCCAAAATTATACTTCCTTCAAGCTCAAGATAAAGCAGAGTACACAAGCACATGAAATCAATTCCTTATCTGAACTCCCTGCGCTTAGTTAAGGCACACTGCCTCAGGATTCCTATGCACTGTTGGCCTCAAAAGTCACCCCACACTGTTCTTACACAGCAGCTGAGTTCTCCTTTCACCTCCTGTAAGCTTTGTGTAGGAGAAACTTTTCAGCAAAGACATTTTGGCACCTAGTTGTTGCCCAAATCTCTCTCTCTCTCTCTCTCTCTCTCTCTCTCTCTCTCTCTCTCTCTCTCTCTCCCTCCCTCCCTCCCTCCTCCCTCCCTCCCTCCCCTTCATTTCCCACCAATCCTATTCTTTTACTTTCTGAACCTATTCTAATTTTTTGGACAGAGCCTGATCTTTCCCTAGCTCACTGTGCCCTTAACCCTTTCGATACCACCCTCCTTCCAGTGATCAGGATGCCTTTTTTCCCCTAGGGGATTTCTTCCTGTCTTACAGTGGTGTATTTTTCCTACTTTCTACTTTTTAAGATAAGGAGTGAATAGAGTCAATGAGGAATAAAATTAACTAGATACATTGATTTCTGGTATGAAAGTGACCAAATTGGAGCAGATAAATTTTTCAGAATTGCTCCTACTGAAGTTATTTTTGTTCCTATTTTCCTTCAATGGCCTGTAAATGTTAGAGTGGAATGAAATTGGAGATGTCAGAACACATTCACTCACTAGACAAATGTTTGCAAGATGTCAGCTGTATCAGACTCTATCCTTAGACACACTGAGGAACAGATAAATCCAGAACTTCTGCTGGGGGATGGGAGGGGCATGAAAATGGGGGAAGGGAAAGAGACTGGCTGTGGCTTAGGGATCAGGAACCTAGGATTTGTAGTTACAGTCTTGATTTCAAATACCCTACCTCCCCTTCACAACTAGTTAAATTGTTCAATTAACTTCAAAACTCTATTTCTTATTTTTTCCCTAAATGAAGATATTTGACTCAAATGTTTGTGGAATAGGTGATGTAGAGTTATTATCACAGAGCCTGAGATATATTGAATGTCAGGAATAGAAGGAATCTAAATCTTCCTGGTTAAAATAAAAAGATTGCCATACAGATAAATAATTAGGAGAGTGAGTTAGACAAAACTGAAGTGTTCAGGGAGTAACAGAAATGACTTCAGGACCAATGGGTGTAATGGAGCTGTTTGAGGTGGTGAGCATAAAGGAGTTTCTAGGGTATGTTGACTCTGACTCCTAATCTTACTAGACATAAGATGGTACTGAGAAAGATAGAATAAAGAATATTAGAGGCAGGGAGGATCATGGGCTTGAGAACACTGCAGTAGTAAGTACAGCATGCAGCAAGCTAAAGCCACCTCCTTGTTTCTAGATCAGAGTGCTTGCAACAGAAAGTCAATACAGATTCTAGCTAACAAGATAGATAATGCCAAGCTTTTGAAGATGTTGTGTCCTGATTGCCAGTAACAGGCTTTGCAATTCTTTTTGTAGCTCATAAGGGGGATTTCAGGGTTTTAGCCTAAGGGTGAAATAGGCAGCCATTGTATGAAGCAGGCTTGGAGAGGGATTGCTTGGCTGCAAGAGGATTCCTTAGGAGGTGAGTTCAATGGTAAAAGCAAGACATGATGAGGAATTGATACCAGTTACAACATAGGCAACTCCTGTATGATGGGGGACAATCAGAAAAATATATGACAGTTTTTGCTGGACAATTGAGCTAAGGAAGTTAGTATTATGCTTCCTGCATTTGATTTTCCTCTGCTTGCTGTCTACCATGGCCATTGCCCAGTGGCTGAAGGAAAGGTGGTAGGTACCTGGTAGACTGCAAAGATGAACTTCGATGATGGGTATTTGGCTAGCTCTGCAAAAATGTGCACAAAACTGATGGCAGTGCTCATTTGTAATACCAGCACTCAGGATGTGGAAAGTGTGCTAGTCCACCCAGCCTATATAATGACAACCAAGTGCTGGGCTTACAGGAACCTGCTGTCATGGGGCATAACAGGACAGCATTTTTGTTTGTGGAATGGAGTAGTGCACCAAGTGTTTGGAAACAGAACTCTTGAGTCAGAGTGGGTCCCATGGTTGTCATACAGATGGGTTCTCAGTATGCACATGATAACCAAATTCAGGAGAGTCAAGAATTTTTTAAAATATTATTTTAATACATGAGTGTCACCTGGAATATTTGGTAAGTTTGTTTCAACCAAAGTATTGTATCAGCAGAATCTTGGGAGATACCCTTGTTCAGAAATCAGAAGGGAGGAAATACACAGAGGAAAGCAGAGAGTTTCCACAGAGATTTGGTGAGAACCGGGAAGCTGGAGGGTCACAGAAACCATCAAGCACAGACACTGATGATGGGTGGCAGGAACATCAGGCACATTGAGAGATCTGATAGAAAAACAGCAAACACTATTGGTTTTTGTGCCTTTGGTGAGTCAAATATTAATGAGAACCTTATTGAAGCTCTTTCTCTGAATGGCAAAAATCAGAAACGAAATGGTAACAGGTTAAGAATTAAGCAAGAAAACAAGCTTTCAAACACTCAGTAGATGTATCAAGGCTTAATTGATGTGCAATAAACTCAACGTATTTGAAGTACACAATTTGAAAATGTTCAATAAGGTATTATATATATTTGTGTTATGTCCATGCATATGCATATATAATGTCCATATCCACTCTCACCATAACCACCATTAAGACAATGGACCTACCCATATCCTCAAATGTTCCTTCTGGCCTGTTGCAACTGCTTGCTTCTCTGCCATTCCACACAACCACTGGACTCCTTCCTGTCACTAAAGATTAGTTTGCATTTTTAAAAAAGGTTTACATGAAATTATGCAGTATGCTTCTGGTCTAGCTTCATACTGTAGCATTTATCTTTTAAAAATACCATTAAGATCCAGAAAGAAGACTCAACAGGTAAAGGCACTTTCTGCCAAGCCTGATACCCAGGACCTGTATAGTAGGAATGAACCAACTTATTCAAGTTATTCCTGACCTCCAGGTACACACACACACACACACACACACACACACACACACACACACACAGAGGGAAAACATACACAATAAACAAATATAATAGTTCCTCTAGCACTTCAGAAGCAGAGGCAGAGCAGGTGGATCTCCATAGATGTGGTCCAACAAAATCATAAACTTACTTACAATATTATTAGGTGTATTTTGGTAACTGGAATATATATTTTTGGGCTAAGTGTGAGCATTGTAGATGACAAATTGTATCTCAATATCAAGAGGCTGGACACTTCTATTAGGGATTTGCTATAGATTCCAATTTCGCTTCAATGCTTTTGAGGTAAATAGCCTGTTCTCTTAAATTCAAAGCTCCCTAGGACTAACATTATGTTAAGATTGACACACATGCATACACACAATTTGTTATGGTAGGGTCTGATGGTGTGGAGCATGTACAATGGCTAAGCGGGACTTCTAGCAAGCAGGGACAGATATTCACTGTGGTGTGGAGAATGGGTTTTAAACAGTGCATACACAGGGAGTCGAAAGAACAGGCATTTGAGGAAGAATCAGTAAGGAGACGAGAGACTTTGGGAAATAATAAAGGGAAATGTTTACAGATTGTTCTGGGGCCTCAGCTAAGTTTTAACACCATAAGATCTGGGGGCAGTTATTTGAAGCTACTCTCAGCTTCCAGGGGTGGAAGATGAGAGGGGTGGATTATAGTCTTAAAATGTTCTGTTCTGGATGGTAGAATCTTAAGGCCTGTGGGGAACTGGGGCAACTTATGGGAAGGAAGCCTGGCTATTCGGGTCAGAAGCAGGCTGAGCAGGCAAGAGGGAAAGGCACAGGAGAAGATGAATGAACACATGCATTGATGTTAGGATGCTTACCTCTCACTAAACTTACCTTTCAGTGTGCCTTGCCAGGAGTTACCCAATAGTACCACCCTCTTATCAACACTTTCATTACCACCAAAATAACAATTATTGTATATCACACAGTATCACATGGCATATTTGTGCAATATTCTAATGATTCAAGGTCACCAAGATAATGTGTCCCTGACCTGATGTCATTATCAGTATTATAATTTCATTTTTAGGGCTGGAGAAATGGTTCAGCAGTTAAGAATACTTTCTGCTTTTTCAGCTTTGTTTTCAGAAACCACATCAAATGGCTGGCTCACAATCACCTGTAACTCCAGCTCTAGGGAATCTAATACCTACTGGCCTCTGTGGATACCTGAACACATGTACACGAGCACATATATGGACATATAAATTTATACATTCATTAACCTAAAACAAAGCCAGTGAGGATATGACTTCTTTTTCAAAATCCCTGAAGTCCCATGTCTTTACTATGGTTTTTATCAAATCGATATTCTCTAGTTAGATAATTCTTGCTTTCTTTACAATGTATTTTGTCCCCAGTTGCCCATAGCCCCTAATACTACCTACCCTGTACTTGCTAACATGGCTTCTCTGGGTATGTTTCTTCTGCTTCACAACTCCTGCACTTTTGTAGAATGTGATTCCTATTTTAGCAAGGGGAGCTCTGAAGATAGTTCTGATGTCCTGTGCAGTGGCAGTAGCTGGTCATTCTGCCTTGACTTCCTTCTAAGTTGTTCAGCACCTGTGCTGTAAATCTTCACCTAGATGTGCTATTGCTTCTCTCTTTTAGCAGCTTACTTAACTTTCCCCAGTATTATTAGAGCCCCAGGATGTGAAATATGTTTAACTGCTCCATTAACCCACATCTTTTGTGCCTGTGAGAAACCGGGCTTCTAGCCAGATATTTTTAACCACTCTAGTCATTCATTAATGGACCCATAAAACACAGGTTCCCCCAAAGTACCTTCTTGATCTTATAGAAACCACAGCAGACATTATGTAGAGGTTCTCATTCTTGGAGATTCAAAGCATTTGTCAGATTTTTTCCCCCACCAAACTTACTGGATTTATGGAAAGTGGAATGAGAATCTATTAAATGAAGGAAAGTAATAATTTATGAAAGGCAAAACTCAGAGTGGCTAACAGGAAAGCAGGAAAAAGAGGTCTACCCTCTGCTAATGCCATAAAATCACGGTGGCAGTCGGGAAGGAGAATGTAGGGCAGGAGCAGCGTTGTAAGAACTTGCTCTGACAGGGGTGGACAAGAACACCGAAGGTGAGTGTTTGAAGTGAAAGGAAGTAAAAAGAATACACAGCAGAAGAGGTATTTTTCTTTGTGTGCTGAGTCACTTTGAACTCTAGCCTACATATTGAGGTGGCTCAGATGCCAGAGGCAGGGCACAGTTCCTGCGTTTGTCTGGTGATACAGGCTACAGGGCTAGATGCTGAGAGACTCACATACCACACTGTCTTATTTTCAGGTGCCCTTGACGATGACCTTTGATCATCATATTTCTCTAGAAACAATATCTGAGTTCACATTTGAATTAGACATGACGACAGTCAAAGAAAAATAATTCCCAGGGAGGTCTGCCTCTTGGTTGAGCACATGATATAAGTTTTGGTTAGAGCATTGAAAAGAGAAGCTCTTCTATTTCACTTGCAAATAAAGAAAAGTGCAAAAATCAGACATGGCATTCAAATTACATTCTTCTTTAAATATTGGGATAGACTAATTGGTATATAATTTCATATGCCTTGCTAAAAATTAATATAGGTTATAGAAAATTCATGTGAGTTTTAAATTGTGTGTATATGTGTGTGTGTGATAGGGGATTTGTATACATGTTTGCAGGTACCATAGAGGACAGAGGAGGGCACCAGATCTCCTGGAGCTGGAATTACAGGCAGGTGAGAGACAGCTGATGTGGGTGCTGAGAACCAAACTTGGGTTGTCTGCAAGAGCAGCCTGCATTCTTAACTTCTTACAATTGCAAGTTGAAAAAGAAATTTCAGGAAAGTGCCCCTGCTTGAGCTTATTCAAGCAAATACATAGCCATCCATACTGGTTCACCCACTCACTCAATTTGCTCTCCTGCATTTAAGAGACATTTAGTGAATGCCTTTGAGCTTTGTCTCATAAAGAGATAAGTTGTAAATTATCCATAAAACGTTCTGACACTTAAGCTAGAGTTATCAAATGTTAATAAAATCTAGTGCTTATTATTTGAAAGGTAAATTATAAGAAAATGAATGAACTGTTTTATCACAACAAAACGCATTAGTAACTCCATCCCCATAATGCCTCTAATAAAACCTGTTTAATCACCTGCTGAGAACAGGAATTTCCTTGGGCATTTCTACTCAGAACAAAGGAACTATTTTACTTTCTCCTTTTAATACCTTCTGTCAGCCTGTCCTCCCGTCATGTAGAATTGGCAGCCAGTGACTAGGTGATTTGGAAAGGGGAGCAAAGCTATCCCTGCCTTGGAGCTTGGCCCTGAGCTCTTGGCCCGGTCACCGAAGAGTCGTCACAGCTGCCTCCTTTTGTCTCTAAAGTTCATCCTAAAGAAAAATTCAGAGTCTGGTGGTTTAGGGTAGGAAGATCACGTATATTCATGGGCGTTTTCTAAAGGGGAACGGAAGAAAAGAGGAAAACTTGGACTAGCTAGGGATTTTTCCAGCTTGGCTTTCTTGGTTCATTTCCTGTAGCATGGTTTACTTAGTTATACTCTGCTGAAGGAGAAAGAAGTGTTGTGACCTAAATTAAATAAGATGTAGACTTAAAACTGTGAGGCTTACTCAAGCCTTAAGAACCATCAAGCAAAGGGCCAGGGATATGGCTCAGTATGTAAAGTATAAACTTAAGGACTCAAGTTAAGATCCACAGAACTCATGTAAAGCCAAACACAATGTCACACATCAGCAATTCCAACACTCTTACAGAGAGATAGCAGACACTCACAAGAGCATCTCAAGGGTCTCTAAGGCTAGCTGGACACTATAGCCTGAACAATAAGAGACCTTGCCTCAAAAAGGTGGGAAGTGGAGACTGACTTCTGAAAGTTGCCTCTGACTTCCACTTGTGTGCCATGGCAATTGAGCACCTAGGCTCACACACAAAATGATGGAGAGAGAGAGAGAGAGAGAGAGAGAGAGAGAGAGAGGCGGGAGGGAGAGAGAAAAAGAAATGTTCAGAAAGAGAGAGAAATGTTCAGAAAGAGAGGATCAGAAAGAAGAGAGAAAGAAGAGAGGAGGAGAGAGGGAGGGAAAGAAATAGAAAGAAGAGAGAGAAATGGTCAGAAAGAGAGAGAAATGGGTAGAAAGAGAGAACAGAGAAGAGAAAGAAAGGAAAAGAAAGAAAGGAAGGAAGGAAAGGAAGAGAAAGAAAAGAGAGAGAGAGAAGAGAGAGAGAGAGAGAGAGAAAGAAGAAAGAAAGAAAAGAAGAAAGAAGAGAGAGAGAGAGAGAGAGAAAGAAAGAAAGAAAGAAAGAAAGAAAAGAAAGAAAGAAAGAAAGGTCCAAGCAAAGGGACAGATGCAGTTGTGTGCTAGTGGGAAATTATTCTAGGCAGGTAAAAACTTAACCATGGCCAGTTGGCCTCATGAAAACATGTCCAAACTATAACTTTGTCCAAAAGAGTCCTGAGTCTAGAAGAAATCTGACTCAGCTTGACAAATATCTTTGGCATTCAACTCCTTCATTTTAATCAGTTAAGAATTGAGATTTTTAGAGACAAAATTAATTTTCTATCTAGGAATAACAACAACAACAAAATCCTAAGACTAAAACACTCATTTTTAGGCTCTTAGTTGGGTATTCTATTCTGAATCCCTGATGACTTTTTCTTCCAATAAATATAAATGATGGCACATCCACCTCACCCCCACAAAAATTTCCTAAAACTGGTTATTTAAAAACAAAAGAAATAGAAGCAGAGAGTGGTGGCTTATACCTAAAATCCCAGGACACATGAGGCTGAATCAGATGAGTCGTTAGGAGTTCCAGGCCACTTGTCTCAAAACAAACAAACCAGTTTGTCACAGGTCTAGGTGACTTCTGTGAAAGGGTCATTTGTCCACCAAAGGGTCGTGACCCACAGGTTGAGAACCATTGGTTTAATTGGAGGCTTGCTTACAGTTTTAGAAGATGAATAAGGTTCATAACAAGGAGCATGGCAGCAGGCAATATCGAGTCAGGACAGTAGCTGAGAGCTCACATGTCGGGACAACAACCAAGAGGCAGAGGGACAGGCTAACCAGGCTTTTGAAACCTCAATGCCCACCCCAGAGACATTCTCTGACAATGCCTCACCTTCTAATCCTTCCAAACAGTTCTACTAACTTGGAACAAGCATTCAGATATATGAGCCCATGAGAGCCATTTTCACTCAAACCATACAGCAACCAACAACAATACAAAAAAAATTTAACAACTTAAAAATAAAGGAGGGAAAAGATGGAAAGGCTCAATGCCTATATACATCGTGAGTTGATGGGAACTGGTAAACAGATGAACATCATTTGTTTCTTGTTTGGTTTGCTTTTTATGTTTTTTGGGGGAGGGGCAGGGAGAGGATAAGATCTCATATAAAAGCGGGGTACCCTGGAACTCATCTCTGCAGCACAGAGGCCTTAAACTTGCGTGATCTTCTTGCTTTTAGCCTCTAGAGTTCCGGCTTTGTCACTGGGCACCTTCATGTCTAATACCCGCATTCGTTGGGCTTATGTCCTGGTTGGATCCTCTCCAAATCTGAGCCTGAGCAAAAGTGGGCATAGGTAATTTAACAGGAGGCAATTTCAGGAAGCAGAAGTGAGAGAAGAGGAAGAATGGCAAGAGGGAAGAGGAGCTACCTTGTATGTCTAGTGGAACATTTCCTTGTGAGCAGGGATGCTCCAAGGAGGAAGAGAACAGAAACATTCTGGGGGCATTATGTTCTCAGAGGACAGAACAGTGGTCATTTACCAAGACTCCTATCTCCACTGGGGTAGGATTCTTCTAGGGTATTCATCCCTGGTCTGGGTAAGCTGAGCCAGCTGCAAGTTCTATGGCCTCTTGGGGCTAGGGAGACAGTCTTGAAGTCTCAGAGTAAGCAGAAGGATTCATGTCTTTGTTCTCTAGCTGTGAGTTCAGAGTTTCCTAGGACCCCTAAGATGAACTCAGCTGGGCCCAGGAGAATATTACACCCTGGCTCACAACCATCAGTACAGCCAGGTTCTCAACTATGGCAAACAATCAGAAGACAGTTTTATGAGCTCTCTGTTGAGTAGTAATTCTTGTGAAATTGGAATTGAGTATCTTCTAGACCCCTTTGAAGTAGTTTGTGGGTTCCTAGCAAACTAGACCATTAAGCTTATGCATTATTCATTGACAAGATGCAAACTCCAGGAAGAAGATGCAATCAATACCAATAAAGTAAAGCTGCTTTGAATGTATATGTCCCTTTTACTTGTCTCTTAACCCTTTCTCAGGCACCATCTCTTCTTGTTCTTCATGCCTTTCGCTGTTGTCTGAACATGCTGTTTGACTGTTTGCTTCCTTTCTCTTGCAATATGTTATTCCTTCTTTAAATTCCCCCTTTAAAGACCAAGAAATTCTATACATTAAAGGGAAATATTTATTCCTTATAAAGTCTCCACTGTCCTTCCAGGAAAATAGGGATTTTGTTTGTTTGATCTTTTGTTTGTTTCTTTGTTTGTTTGTTCATTTGTATTCCAAGAGACAAATACAGCCTTGTTGTAAGTGTTCAAGTTCAAACAAGACACCATTTAGTCACTGCTACTTTGATTAACATTGATAATTAGAACAAATATCCAGTACATCATAGTAATACAGAATACTTAAAATACTCTTATTGGTTAGAGACAATGTTGGTAAGAATCTGATTATCTGAATGATATACAGGAGCCATCATTAGATGCCCTGTACTGTCAAAAATATATAGAGAGTAACCAGCCACATAAAACTCCTACGATGGGAATACACCTGGCATATTTGTGGGAAAATGAAGGTTGAAATTGAATATAGTCTCTGATGTAAGGTGGAAATTCAGCAGTTTCTGCCCTACTAGGAAGAAATTAGGAGATATTTATAATTCTCAATCACCAAGGATAGAGGTCCCAAGAAGCAGGGGGAATGTAATATGTGACTTTAAAGATAAGTTATGATCACATATGTTCATAGACTGAATCACCAATAAGAAAGGAACTGGTTTGTGCTAGGATACCAGACTTATGAAGCTAAGGCCTCCCATCCATGGGAAGGGATATGTGTATTTGCAGGTGGGATGTGAGTTTAGAGTGAGGAAATTTCATTTATTTGTGTGTGTGTGTGAAGTGCTTGAACATGTTTGCACATTTGTGTGAAGGGAGTCACCCATTGTATTCCTTGAGACACTTGGAACTGGGCTCACTGTGTAGGTTACATTGATTGACCAGTGAGTCCCAGTGATCATCTTGTGTCTACTCTGCTAGGTTACAAGTGTGTATCCCCTTGCTTTTTACCTAGGTACTGAAACTAGGACTTTAGGTTCTCATGTATGCAGCACTTTATAGACTGATGATCCCTCTTCTGAGAACCGTTAGTAACTGGATCCTCATGACTGATTCCAAGCTTAATGGAATCAAGAATTTCAAGTCTTTCCCTAAAGAAGCTGAACCACTACAAAGAGTAAAAAACTTGACTTAGCCCTGAGTGGTCTCTGAAGACCACTGGTCATCTCAAAAGGAAGCCCACCAGTGGGTATATGCTATCACTTACATAGTCTTTATAGTAGCTTTTCTATATAAAATGGATAGTTAAGTACTCAAAACTTTTCGAGAAAAATCCTTCAAACAAGAGGAGGACACAACAAAAAGACTCAAGGGAACTCAGAGGGTCAGAGTTGGTATTGAAAGCAAAGACATTGAAATTAATGTGCTCAGAAACATAAGAGAAGATTCTGGACCACAGAAAAAGTGCTGAGAAGAAGGAATAGATATCCCAGCTAGAAGTCCAGGGAGTTTGAAATGCCATAATTCCTAGCTTCTAAACAAATGCAAACTTTTTGAGTGCCATCACCTTCGAAAATGGAACAATAGCAAAAACAACTACACAAAAACAAAACAAAGAGCCTGATTGGAGGAAGGGAGATTGAGAAGAAAGCAGATAGTGTCCAAATACTAGAGCTTCCAAAATGAGAGACAGTAAGTAGATAGAGAGATAGAGAGGGCTAATACAGAACATACTTCAAAGTAGACATTTTGAGTTTCTTGATTAAAGTCAGTCACTGGGTATTTGGAGTTATGAATTAATCAGAAGAATTAAGTAAGCCACACTTTTGGGGAAAGTCTTAAATACCACATTGTAGATGTTCCCAGAAGGAAATGAATGTCTTTTATATGGTGTACCTGCTAGAAAGAGACACCTGGTTTCTCTGAATTGACATTTGAAGTTAGAGCTGAAGAGTTTAATGCATTTGAAGTTGTATATCTAAATTTCACAAATTAGTATGTGAATGGGGGCAAAGGAGGGAGGGAGAGATGAAGGGAGAAAGAGAGAGAGAGCAAGTGAGAGAGAGAGAGGAGAGAGAGAGGGAGAGTACAGGTCCTCATGTACTGTGTCATACATACACACATACACACACATATGTATATATATATATATATATATATGGCAACACATCTGAACCTTACTAAAGACTCATCTTTCCTGTTCCAGTGATCAGTATTCAGAGCCTCCTGTCTGTGATGATTCTACTTTTATCATTTTTCTCTCACTTTACTAAATAGTTCTCCTCAGCACACAGAAAAAACTGGATATGACTTACTTTTAAAAGACTGTAAGAGTCAGAGATTAGGGACTGTGCTGTGAGACTGTGTTTTCTAGTAATGTCAGAAGCTATACCTATAAAATCTCACCAACATGACATCCAAAAGTTAGCTGAACAAAAATGACACCAATAGACATGTCAGAGTGAATAAGCAAAAGCCCATCCTACCCAAAGAAATATAAGCATTTGAAAGAAGCTGGGAGTTTGGAAGAAGTGGTCCTCCCCAGGAAGAGCACACTAATTGGTTGTCCAATGCCAAATTGTCGGCCCTAAAAATACACATACAGGTAACATCTTACAGACTGAGCAGGTTATATTTTAGAATATATATGCATATACATACATATATGCATGCAATAAAGACTAATGAAAAAAGAAGCCATAAATTTGAAGGAGGAGAGGGGTATATGATAAGCGTTGGAGGGAGGAACAGGAAGGGGAAATGTAATTATATTATAATCTCAAAAATAAAAATAAATGAATTATGGACAACAGCTCCCTCTGTCTCTCTTTGTTTCTCCGTCTATATCTCTGTCTCTCTCCCATTCATTTAATTTGTTTTTCTTTATGAGAAGTCTCGTAGAAGGTTTGCTAAGGTCTATTTTGCCATTTCCCCCATTCTGTTTCTTTTGAGGCAGGGTCTCATGAAGCTCATGCTGGCCTAGAACTCAGTATATACTTGAGCCTGACCTTGAGCCTCTCATCCTGAATGCTGGGATTACAGGAGTGTGTTTGTGTAGCCTGTGCAGTTTTGGGGATGGCTAGAACTTGGGGCTCCATACATGCTAGGCAAGTGTGGTAACAACTGGCTACATACAAAGACACTTGACTTTTATTCTTCCTTTCATTCTTTTTCTTTTTCCCTTTTCCTCTCCATCCTTCCTTCCCTCCTTTTTCCCCTTTCCATGTCACACTATCCTCATTCTATGTGGACTTTCATCACCACTACTACCACCACAGCATATGATCTCATGACGATTACTATCCTCATTCTATGTGGACTTTCATCACCATACTACCACCACAGCATATGATCTCATGACGATTATTGCAGGATGAAGTGTCCTGTTTTCTGCTCACATCTGCCTTGACCTCTGAGCAGGGTTGGATAAGTGGAACCCTCTGTTCTCTGAAGCATTGTACTTTCTTGGCTCCTGTGGCAGCACCATGTACTTGGTCTCCAGCAGTTTCCTAGTCTTTTTCCACCCCCTCAGCCTTATCAACATGAGTTTTCTATCAAAGAGACTATTTGGCTATTAACAGGCAATTCAAAGTGCCACTTGGTTAGAGAACAGAATTCATTTTCCTGATCTAACTGTTGTCCTGACAGTCTTCCTCATGAAACTGAAAAGCCCTATAATGGCCCTTTACTTGGGTACTAACTTGCAACACCCAGCAATGGCTCAAACTTTAAAATAAAGTCTGAAACTACTTTCTTTATCTTTATTAATCCCACCCCTGTCTGGGCCATCTTTAACCATAAATTTTACATTTGGTTTTCTCTTAGTCTTGTCTTTTCTCTATACAACAGCATTGTAATATCATTAGAGGGAAAAGTCAATCATATTATATATTATAATACAACCTCAGAATCGTTTACATGCATCCCTTTCTACAAATGGAGCCTCCTGTTCATCACATGCAAACCTCTTTATCAATATTGTCCATCAAACATATGGGCCATATGTGCTTTTTCCTAAAAAACAGATTAGAAAAATTAAGGCAAATATAATAAATCATTTCAGTGTAGCTGAAAGTGTCAAAGATCATCATTTGATTATGTCATCAGTATGACAATTATTTACAAGACAATGCTTTTTCTTTAATAGAGAATAAAGATCCAGTGGTATCTGTTTTATATTTCTAGCACACCTTAGTTGAGACTAGCTTGGTTTCAGACCCTCTGGAGCTACACACTTGGCATGCTGCTCCCATACTGGACAGTGCAGTTTGGCACAGCATAACCTTATATTTGCTTCATTTCTCAGTTCCAGAGCTTTCATCATACCCCAGTGTTGCATAGATCTTCCTCCATGTTGAAATATTTCCCTTCCTGAAGGAAGAGAATCTCAGGAGGCCCATGAATTTCCCAAGAGACTTGTAAGACTCAGGAAGTGTAGAGAAATTACCAGGCTCACAGAACCCTCCCTGAGGCTATGGAAGTAATGAACAGCCCCTGGAAGAGAGGAAACACTTCAGTAGGGGAGATATCTGGAAGATGGGAAAGGGGTTCCTGTATACAGCTTTACTGTGTTCAGCTTTTTATGCTGAGGTGGGACTTTGGGGAATGTAATTGCCTAAGTTACTCACCTATTCTTCTGTATGTAATCACTCACCCATGTTTCTTCAAGTGCATCCCTCATCCAAACTCGTATAGGTAACTCTTTACCATGATTTTGTAAGCAACCTCATCCATGCTCCCGTAAGTAAACCCACCCATACTCTTGTAAATAACCCCACAAAAGGGAATGTCTTACCAAGTAGAATCTGGTAGAATTATTTCTTTGATTTGTCCTTGCCCACTCTGTCTGGATTGAATAGCAATAGACTCTCCGGATGAACACAATACCCAGACAAACTGACTCTCCTTCCATTCTTGAAGTATTCCAAGCTTAGTCTCACTGGAAATACTTCTTCATGGCCAGTTACTCTGATTAGAGTTTGATTCTGAAGCATCTCAGGAGAGACTCCTTGTTATCATTGCTTGGATATTAGCTCAAAATCTACCTTCCTGGAAATGATTTCCTTTACCATTCAATGGAAAGTACCATTCCTTCTGCTTATCATGCTTGATCTTGTAAAAAAAAAAAAATCTATTTCATTGTAATCTACTCTTCTACACCCTTACAATGGAATCTCCTGCTTATGGAACTAGTTCACAGAGCTTAGTTTAGAGTAGTCCCTGACCTTTTTGCTTCATAGGCAAATGAATTACTGATGAAAGGAGAGCTATGGAAATTATAGCAGTAGTAACATGAATAATGGAATTGTTGTCACTGTGTTGTCTAATTTGCTGTTATAATCACATATTACCTTTGGCATTACACTAAACAATTTTATTATAAAATTAAGAAAAAAGTCTTACAAATCCCCTGGATACTGGGTGATGTGGAAAACCACTGGAACACAGAAAGAATATCTATAACCTTTTAGGTAAAGTGAATGGATGCAGTTCCTCCAGAGAAGAGATGCAGTTGCTTTACTATCTACATTCTGATATTTGAATCTGAGATAAACTCATCTCAGAATCTGCAGCAGGGAGCTAGAGGAAGGGCTAAGTAGTTAAGAGTATTTGATGGTCTCTCAGAAAACTCTTGTTCAGTTCTGAGTACTCATATTGGGCTGCTTGTAACTGCCTGTGACTGGAACTGCATGGAATTCATCACCTTCTTCTGGTCCCACAGGTACTGCAAGTATGTGGTGCACATACAGACAAACTCCTGGGCATACACACACATCAATAAATAGAAATAAATAAAATTTATTAAAAGAATTTGCAACAGACACATATTGATCATTATTTAAATCTATTTGCTTGGCATATAGATTCCCTATAGTAAGCCTACCATCAAGTATTTGAGACTATACATCACTCTTTAATATTAGCACAGCAAGTGAGCATGATGATATAAAAAAAAGTTTGACTTCTTTGGACAAAAATGTTGTTATTCCACATCTCAATCTTAGAAGCTTGTTGAAAGCGTGCATTCTTGTGCTTGGTAAAGTGTTTGCTGTGTAAGCCTGAGGACCTGAGTTCAGTTACCAGGTAAAAACCAGAATACTGTGATGTGTGCACTCTTGTAGTCTTAGTGCTGGCCTCGGGAGTTCAAGATGGAAGGATCCCTCTTTGCTGTCCAATCAGCCTAGCCTTCTCAGTGAGCCTCGGGTTCCAGTGTGGTGCCCCAGAGTCCTGCATTTCTATTTTTATTGCATCTGTTTATTTATTTATCTACTTATTTGTGTGTGTGTGTGTGTGTGTGTGTGTGTGTGTGTGTGTATGCTATGCCACAGTACATGTGCAGGCCACAGGACAATTTGTAGAAGTTGATTTTTCTCCTTCTACATTGTGGGTCCCAAAGGTCAAACTCAAGTCATTAGACTTGGATGCAAGTGCCTTTACCAGCTAAGGAATGCCACTGGCCCATGCAGTTCTGAAAATTCACTCCAGAGCTTTCTTCTGCCCTTAGATGGTGCACACAGACTGTGGTCAAGGATTCCACTACCCTTTTTAATGCAAAGTCTCCTGAGGGAAGTCAAGTGAAGCAATGTGAGCTACTAATCGTTTAGAGGGTGAGCTTTTTATTTTTACTTTTTTTTTTATCTTTCTCATTGGCAGCCTGCTGAAAGTAGAGTTGGAAGAGAAAGGGTGAAGATATTCAAGAGCTGCCTGGGGAGATCCTATTGTTGGGAATCCTCTAAGCTTCTGTTTTCTGGGTAGGATAAAAAGGCACACATGAGCAATCTGGAAAGATGGAAAGACGCCAAAGAAAAGTCTTCACTGCACAATTCGAGAGATACGCGTGGTTGAATGTATGTGTGTGGGGTGTGTGTGAAGGGTTAAACACAATCAGACGTGGTTGAAATTTAAAGAAAAGATGAGGGAACATATTAGCTTTCTGAACTATATGGTAAGAAGTAGCAGCATCTCCACCCTGTTAGCAGCTTATTTTGGAGATTTATATATCTGAGGAGTGAAAAGATGAATGAATTGTTTGGCATGAAACTCTAGAATCCTGTCAGTGGTGAGAAATGAGGCCTCCATCAGGGCTCTTAAGGACCTTGAATCACCTGGCTATTAGCCTAAAGTGGAATCAAGATGCTCCCTTCCCTTTGGCATTAGATTTAGTGAGCTGGTTTACACCTACTGAGGATGAATCATCTTTCTAATGACCCTGCTAAATCATACACAGCTATAATGGGGAGTTTAGTGCTGTGTTGTGTGTGGGATGGAGATTACCATTGCCTGACCACATCCTCAGTCAGACCTTAAACTGTCACCAGAACACAAAAAAAGAGCGAAATGTTCACGCCCTGAAGCCGAGGAAGGGAAACTTGAGATAAACTTTCGGGGGATGTGGCTCTCTTCCATACTGAGGCCTTGCTGTGCCACGCTAGCTTAGACATTATTATGGTTCTCTTCTGTATGTTACTACAGATTTCATTGGTGTATAGCCAGTATATATGGTGATGGGTTTCATAAGTCATTTGTTACATGCATGCACGTGTGTGTGTGTGTGTGTGTGTGTGTGTGTGTGTGTTGTGTGTGTTCAAGTGTGTCTATAAGTGCACATGTACTTACAGTTGCCAGAGGTTGATGGCAAGTGCCTTCCTCGATTATACTCCACCTTGTTTTTGTTAGGCAAGGACTCCCATTTATCCCGGAGCTTGCTGATTTTGGTCATGGTCTGGTCAGCAAGCCCAGGACTCTGCCTGACTTTAGCTCCCCAGTACTGAGACTGCATGTGCATACTGCTGTGCCTTTTTATGTGAGTGCTGGGATGGAATTCCAGACCTCATGCTTGCACAGCAAGAGGTCTACCAGCCAAGCCAGCTCTAGCCTTCATTGTATACTTGGACCACATTCATCCTTTCTCCTTTTTGGTTCTCTTCCTCCTCCTATTCCCATTAATAACCCCATAGGCTCACACCTGTATTCATGAACAACACACATATGATTTTGTGTAGCTGTATAATGTTTAGGAAACAGAAATGAAAGAAAATGTGATGTTTTGCCTTTCCGAGTCTGGCTTTTATTCACACAATGATCTTAGTTCCATCATTTTTTTTTTTTAAAAAAAAATATGATTTTTTTCCTTAAGGCTGACTGTGCACATATACCACATTTTATTTATCCATTTATCTTTTGATAGACACCTAAGCTGGTGCTGCAATAAACGAGTATACAAGCATCTTTGCAGTATGTGCTTTATTTTAATCATCAGCATCCGAAAGTAAAAATGTGCTTATGGCTAACAAAAACACCTCACTAAAAGCCAATAAGTAAATAAACCTAGTCCAGTAAAAGAGAATTAATAAGAATGAATAGAAGTTTGCGTATCTAGAGAAAAAGATCCAAGCAAGCCATCCAAAGGCAAATAGTTTCTTCAGTGTTTATCCTGGAATAAAACATGTTTCTATATCCAACAGAGTCAAAGATATTGCTACGCAGTATCACATACCTGAAAGTTCTGATTGGGGAAAAAAGTCATATCTGCATTAAAAAAATGATGCCTACAAATTACTCCTCCAAGAATTTACATTAAAGTTATTTTATATTCATCAAAATGCAATACTGAATTAAATTAATGGGGAAAAACTCTTTTATGGCATTTTATATCCAAAAAAACCTCTTTAGCCTGGTTTAGAAAATACATTTTAAAAGACTTTTAATGTGGGAAAAATGTATATTATCTTCTGCTTAGCTACAGTCCTAACACTTTTGTTTGGAGTTGTACTAGAGAGTTGGGACAGTTTTTAACTGTGAACAACATGTAAAATTAGAAGCTCACAAAGCTGACTTTCTATCATTGATATTTTAAAAAGCAAAATGTTTAAAGTTTTATCTGTCATTGAAGAAATATAAAAATATAGTGCTTTCCTTTCATGAGCTTAAATGTTGAAATACTTCCAAAATAATTTTTATCTGAATAGCTGTAATTTTTATATGCTATGTTTTAATTGCCAATTTGACACAGTCTAGAATCACCTGGAAAGTGATTGAAAGTCTCAATACTGATTGTCCAAATCAGATTGGCCTATGGGCATATCCATTTGGGGTTGTCATGATTACGTTAATGGATGTGGGAAGGCCAGCCCACTGTGGGTGGTAACCATTCATTCCCTGGGCTTGGGTTCTGGACTGTATAACAGAGAAGGGAACTGAGAATAAGTATGTATACATTTTATTTCTCTCTGCTCTTGACTGTGGGCAGGATGTGATGCGATGGTTTAAAGTCTTGCTGCCTTGACTTCCCTACTATGATGGACTGTAACCTTCAACTGTGAGTTCAAATAAATACTTTCTCCCATGCATGGATTTTTGCCAGCATAGTTTCTTACATTCACAAAAATAAAATTAGAATACATGTTTAATAGAAAATAGCATGTATCATTGTAGAAAGAATTAAAACTGGAGTGGCAAAGCCAGGCATGATGGCACATGCCTGTAGCACCAGCACTTTGAGGCTGTGGCAGAAGGATTCTTAGTTTAAGGATGTCCTGAGCTGCAGAGATGTAATATAGCCAGTGTCAATGTGACAAGAAGACCGTTTGTTTGTATGTGGGTATGTAGTCTGGAAGTTGATGCTGGGAATCACCCTAAATGCTTTTCTATTTTATTGAGACAAGGTTTGTCAATCAAACCAACAGCCTGCCAATATTACTATTCTACCTAGGTACCTTGCTGTGGGAAATCTATTGTCTCCACTGTCAAGGACTGAAATTAGAGATGGGCCACCATGCTCAGCCTGCTTTTCCTTGGGTTTCTGGGAATCCAAACCCTAGTCCTCACACTGGCTCTGTAAGGACTTTAAGACTGCACCATTCACCAGCCCATGGTGATGTTTTGTTAACCTTAGGCACGGAACTGTCTTAATCATACTCTTGGTTTTCAGACATGGTCAGCTTTGATCTCTACACAATCAACTCTGCTTGTTCCTTTGTATTTTGTTATAATTGTTTACATGTTTCAAGACTCTTAACCCAGTGTCTGTATATTCAAACACAGCACCATCCTAAGACATATCTCAAGCAGCACATTTTTATTTGCGTGTGCTTCTGCATGCGCACAGTTCTTTCCCACTGATATGTAATTAGCTTCCACAGCCTTTATGTCACGTTGCAGGTCTCAACCTGGTGACTAGTGTTTTTTTTCACTTAGCATCATGCTTTTCAAAAAACTAATTCTGATCATTCGCTGAACATCTAGTTTATTGCTCCTGAGTTTTGGAAAATACTGTAATCAAGTGACCTTTATCTATATGCAATTAATTTTTTTATCCTTTAAAACATTTTGAACTTAGACAAAATTAATAAAGGATATCTCTATATACTACCTCAGTCTTTCTAATATAAAAGTCTTAATAATCATAACAAACTTGGCAAAGCTATTACATTAGACTTCCTATAGCACTGTTAACTGACACAAGTGTTTAGATTTCACTAGACATTTTCCCATGCTAACCTCTGAGTTCCATACAGTTTTTGCAATGCAGCTCATAGATAATGATGGTGCCTATATCAATTCTGGACGGCTTTACTAGCTGTATAGTATTTCAATTGCATTTCTTTTTAAACACAAAGGACATCTTAATCTGCCTCAATCATTTGTGAGAAGCAACCCCCTCATCCCTGCCACAGATGGCCTGGGCTTTCTTTTCAATGTTACCATACTACTTTTTGCTCTCACTTTACAGGACTCTCTTTCACCTCAGCTATAGACTAGGTTTTTCCTGAGCATCTCTGCTTATAGAATCAAGAAGATGGTGGTGGGGTTTCTACAGTCATGCTGACAGAAGCATAGCTTTATCATTATTTTCATCCCTGTCTCAAAACAAAGTGATCATGTTGTTTATATTATCTTACTGATTTTGCAAAAAACAAGCAAACTATTAAAAAACAAAAATACCAAAACCAAGCCAAACAAAACAACAACAACAACAAAAACCACAACATTTGGCTAGGATTTAGATTATTAGCTAGATTATTCCCAAAGCTGTTTTATCACCAACTGCACAGGAAGTATGGGAAACCATTGGTATAAATTCCCTATAGGAGACAAACCAACCAACGCCCTATTTTTAACACTTTGTGAAGTCATTAAAGGACAAGACTAAGATGTTATTTGTACTGTCTCTGAGCCCTGCATCTGGTTTTTATGAATAGTGTCGATAGTGTCTGATGGGATAAATGCTGTCACACTGGGGAAGCCTGGATATTAATCAGTAATAAACATTAAACACATTTTATTGTTAATTATATTTTACTTGACGTTTTAGACCCTTTATCTAAACTACATAAACACCATGTGATTTATAAAAATAGAGAACCATTTTTCAGATCTGAAAAAGTGGACAATGTTCTCCTTTCTCTCAATCAGGAAGACAGTGTGTCAAGACTCTGGGAGATCTTACTCTGAGGAGCAGGGGCCCACTGGCAGCATGGCTCTTGATAATCAATTATGGCAGGTGCTCAGTCGGCAATTCTCCCAGAACTTCTGAGGGCTCCAAGCCTCCAGAGAGATATGAGGAAGGAGATTTCCAAGGAAGTTTATTTGAGTGCAGGTTCCATTGTGTAAATAAATACCTTCCTGTACTATTACCTTGTGTAATCATTAACATGTAGATGTAAACCTTCCTGGTCTTCACACCCCCGGCTCTCACTATTCAGAGAATCAGGAATGTTGACTTTCTCTTCCATCAACCAATCTTCTGTCCCAGCAATAGCTGAGCTCTGTGGCTCAGAGCTCATGGGATTTGTACCTTCCTCTTCAAGGACTGTTCTCAGACAACCACACTGCTGCAATCATTTCCACCAACTGAAATAAACAATAAGAATAGTCAAACATACTGACAAATGTCCCTTACTGTTGCTACCTCTTCTGACTTCGCTCTGCCACTCTTCTTTCTTCCCATGCAAAATCACTTACAAGAAGAAAACATATTCCTAATTCAGGGGATTCCCTCCCAACCTCCCCTCTTAATTTTGTCTCCAAGCACTAATTCTGATGTCCACCTCCCAGGCTTCACCATTTTAAAGCTTCTTCTCCAGCCCAAGACAAAGTGGTCCTTGCTACTGGGGGATAGATTATGAGCAAAATGGTACTGGTGATTCATGCTTCTCTCCCCTCTGGTGTCCATGGGCTTTCCTATGCATTCCCTGTTGACTGTCGGACAGATGCAGTCAGTCATGCATAGCCAGGAGATATTTGAAAAGGGTTTTTTTCTAAGGCATGCTTGTTCTCTGTTGCACTCTATAACATGAAAAATAAACACAAACATAAAAATAAAATCAAAATGCAAGGAAACAAACAGTCCCTTGAACATTCAGAGGCCCAATGAGCAGAGGAGGGAGCTAGAGACTCTCTGTCCCCACTGAGGGCATGACTGAGTACCAGCATTCCTTCCCAGCAGAGCCTAGTGGCAACATCCTACATACACAGACTCATGGCCAAATAAGTGGCTGTTATTTTAGGTCATTAAGTTTGGGGACAGATTTTCTCTCTCAGATGAGATCGCATCAGTTCACTGGAAAGATAATTTCCTTAGATTCTCTTCTCTATCACTCACTACATGTGCCAGGTCGGTTTGGGATATTAGTGATCCCTCTTTCTCTCTTTGTGTTTTGCTGCTACCTTAGGTTACTAAGGTAGCAAATAGGATGTTGAGCTGGCGAAATGATTCAGTAGATAAAAATCCCTACTGGCAATCCTGATAAGCCCAGTTCCATTCCCAGGTCCCACATGGTAGGGAAGAACTGACTCCAAAAAGCTGTGCTCTGACTTCCATGGGAACACCATGGTCTATATGCATCCACACACAATAAACAAACAAACAAACAAACAAACAAACAAACAAACGAATGTAGCACCCAGGCAGGGGATCGGATCTGTCCCTGGTCTATGGACAGGCTTCTGGAACCCGGTGCCTGTGGTGTGACACCTTGCACAGCCTTGGTGCAGTGGGAAGGGGCTTGGACCTGCCTAGGATCAGTGTGCTGGGCTCTGCTGACTCCCCATGGGAGACCTCGATTTGGGGATGTGGGGATGCGGGATGTCCTGGGTAAAGGGATGGGGGGTGGAAGCAGGGAGGAGGGGGAATCTGTGGACAGTATGTGGAGTGAGTAGAAAATTTCTTAATAAAGAAAAAATGAAAGCAAAAAATTTAAAATTAGGTGGGGAGGTAGCTAGAGAGATAGCTCAGTGATTTTAGAGCACTGACTGCCTGGTATAGTTGCATATAATTTTAATCCTAGCACTTAGGAGGTTGAGGCAGGTGGATCCCTATGAGTTCAATCCCCAGCCTTGTCTATATAGTGAGCTCTAGGTTATCCCAAGGCTACAAAGTTAGATTCTTTATCAAAAACGAACAAACAAACAAACAAACAAACATCCCTGTCTGCTCTTCCAAAGGACCCAGATTCAATTTCAGCACCTTCATGGTGGCTCCCAAGTGGCTGTAACTCTAGTTTTATGTGACCCAATGTCCCTTTCTGGATTCTGTGAGAACCAGGCATGCATGTGGTACACAGACAGACATTCATATAAAATAATTATATGCATAAAAGTTTTAAATTTTAAAAAGTTAAAAAAAATTGAAGTAGGATGTACTGACTTTATTGACACATCACTGAGATTAGGTCATATTTGAATAAAGGTGAGGACCAGCTCCTGTTCTTTCTTGTTTCTCTCACCTCCATGGAGAAGTCTGAAAGATCTGTGTCTTCTGGATATTGAGAAACAATAACTCTTTGAATCCTAAGCTTACAGTGAGGAATGCTTGCCATTATCGTTATCCTAGTGTAGCTTGTGGACCTTAGACTTTCCTATGTTCATGTGTAAGGAATCCCAAAGGTGTTAATGTGTCCTCTGTATAAATTATTGACAGTGCATCCAGAAAGAGTGGATGGTTGGATTCTGATTTCTCACTCCTGATTTGTGTCATTGGTTGCTAGTAAAGTGGGAAATGTGACATAATCAAAGGCTATTTATAAAGCCGTAGTGAGTCACTACCCAGCATGTTGAATTTCTTACACAGACTTCTTTATGATTTTGTGCAACAGTAAAGATCAGGGATTTGTACATTGAGTCATGATTTTGGGTCAACATATACTTGCCCTGAAGACTATTTAATGAAATGAATTGTTTCAGTCCACTGAGAGGGTTGGTTGGGTACCTTTCTGGCTTTGCTTAAGTCAGACTGCTGGATGAACTGCTGTTAGCCAGCTTCCTGTTGCTACACAAAATACTTGTAAAAACTTATAAGGAAAGAGAGGTTTATTTATTTTTTTATTCTATGCATGTGTAGTCTCTGTGTGTATGTCTGTGTATGGATATATATGGAGACAGACAGAGAGAGAGAGAGAGAGAGAGAGAGAGAGAGAGAGAGAGAGAGAGATCGATCCTCATTTATCTGAGATGAGGTCATCTCCAATGAATAAGCCAGTCTAGCCTCTGCAGGCTCTTTTCTCTGCACCACCCTTCTCACCATAGGAACACTGGATTATGGAAATGCAATGACTGGTCTGGGTTTATGTGGATTCTGGGGATCTGAATTCCATTCCTCATGCTTGTGTGCAAAGCTTTTACCCGCTGAATAAAATAAACCTTTACTCCCAGCCACAAAGGTTTATTTTATTGCATGTTCTGGAGGCTCCAGGGGGCAGGAAACCCACTGTTTGGGATTTTTGGCAAGGGCAACACATGCTTGGAAAGAGTATGTGAAAGAGAAGAAATGCTTGCATCAGAATATGGGAAGCAATTATCCTAGAAGATGCCTCAATTTTCTAATCTCTTTCAAGAGCAGACCCTCAATGACCTAAGGGCTTCCAATAAGGTCTCATTTTCTGAAAGTCCATAGCACTTTCTCGAGCATTCCACCCTGAGGACCAAGTCTCTTACAGGAGCCATTTGAGCACATTGTCCAAACAAATAATTCTTGCATGTCTTTAGCAATGCAGTAGAGGCCTTTGTAAGGACAGGCTTTTCCCAGTTGGTTTATAAATACCAATTAGTATTGATTCCTGACATTATTTTATAGTTACTTTAAGATGCAGGAGCTCCACAGTTGGGCTTATCCACATGAAATATTCCATGGTTCTCATAAATACATCTTACTAAATACATCATGGTATACTCCTATCTTGTGCATCCTTAGTTCATTAAGCAATGCCAGTGTTCCTAAATAAGCATGGCAGAAGTATTTGTTAAGGCAC
Source organism: Peromyscus leucopus (assembly GCF_004664715.2). Lineage (NCBI taxonomy): Eukaryota > Metazoa > Chordata > Mammalia > Rodentia > Cricetidae > Peromyscus > Peromyscus leucopus. The sequence goes on along the minus strand of NW_023505552.1, from coordinate 141,252 downwards.
AGAACATAAGAACTTGTTAGATTAGTAAGACTGTTACTCATTCTGGTTTTCCTTCTAATTTCTACATGCATAAAGGGCAACAGAGCATGTTTTGAATAGTTACATAAGCAATAATTCCAAATTTAAAAAAAAATCATCAAATAGGAAATTTATTTAATTTTTCTTTTTTTGTGTATGTGTATTGTTTGGGGCAGGAAGGAGTTGAAGGGAATTTTAAATGACCTGAATACAAAGTGACTGAGAGAGAGAGAGAGAGAGAGAGAGAGAGAGAGAGAGAGAGAGAGAGAGAGAGAGAGAGAGAAAAGAGAGAGCGAGCTTGACTATGTTCATGGTAAATCAGGAATAATGCAAATGTAATCTAGCACAAAACATCTCAGCTGGCAGCATAATAGGTGAGGACCAAACTTCCTTATCACTTCTCTAGACTTTAACTTTTGGAGGCTTTTGTATAATTTGCTTTCCTACCAGCAAAAGCAACCACCAAACAATTGAAACTTACCAAGGACTGATTTGAACTGTTAACTCAAACAGCTGCACTCCTCTCAGACATGACTACTGCCGAACAAATGATGCCTCTCCTCACTCAAATTCTTAGTTGTCATGATTTTAATTTCCCTTCATTGTAGACCTTTAATAAATAATTTAACTTCTCCAAAATTCTTTCGTATAACTTTTTTTACTTTATCTGCTTGTTTACTTAATTCAATATCAACTCAGAAAGAGTTGTAATTGATGCTAGAATTGAAGAGTGAATTGGCTATTTTATATTTTTTCTATATATTTGTCATGGCAGAAGTAAAAGATACAAACTGGATAAAGTATGTAAACTATGGCAAAAGTCTAATGTGAAACTTTGAATTGTAGATGATGGGTGTGAAAAATTGCTATATTGATTATGAAGTGAACCTATGTTGGATGTGACATCCAGCATTATGATAACAGAGAAAAAAAAGTCTGAGTGAGTTAAAACTGTTTCATCCCTCAAGTTAAAGATGTCATACTACTGATATTATTAGAAAAGCCAAGGCAACAGAATCTGAGTAGGACAAAAGTTCTCATGAACCCATGTTTTGGAATTTTAAAAAAAATTAATGTTATGATTTAAAAGTATGTATGGAAAGTCCAAGTGTTTTAGGATCCTAACATTGCTGATCTCATCTTTGTGTGTGTGCATGTATGTATGAACTTGTGTGTATACTTTTTCCTATGTGTGCATATATATGTTGAGGTGTGTGTGCACATGTATGTGGAGGATAGAGGTAAATGAAGATGTCTTTCTCCACATTGTTTTATTATTATTCTTTTATGTCTACGGGTATTTTGCCTACAGGTATGTCTGTGTGCCATGTGCATAAGAGTGCATCTGGTTCCCTGGAACTGGAGTTACAGGCTGTTGTTAGCTACCATGTTGGAGCTGAGAATCAAACCTAGGTCATCTGGAAAAGCACAAGGCTGTTAATGGCTGAACCATTTCTCTAGTTCCTCTTCACATTTTTTTTTTTTTGAGTCACAGTTTCTCACTAAACTTGAAGCTCACAATTTCACCTAGACTGCATGGCTGGCGAGCCTCAGAGAATCTCCTATCTCTGTCTCTGTAATGTTGCTGGCACTGATGAATGCCACTGGCTTTTACATGGGTGCTGGGAATCTGAATTCATGTCTTAATGCTTCCATGGCAAACACTTTACAAACAGCTATTCCTTCAGGCAAGTGTGTGCATATGTGTAGGGGTGTGTGTGTGTTGTGTGTGTGTGTGTGTGTGTGTGTGTAGGTGTGCACGCACGCACCACGCGCACGAAATGAGCCATCTCTCCGCCCTTCCTGATCTCCCCCCCCCTCAAAAATCCATAAAAGTAAGCATATTCGTCTTCTAAAATTATTTAGTACATGTTTGTTTCATCCTCAGCTGAAAATACTAGCTTGAAAGTCACCTATTCTGCTGGGAAGGTGAAAAGCCAATTTGAGACCCCGAGATGCTGACCCTTGTCTGGAGTTGTTCACTTCAGCCTGAACAGTGGTCATTCTAGAATGTAGGTACAGGTGTATGGGTTGACCTCTTTGCTCTACCATGCAGGATTCAATGTTGCTTAATTTCTGTGTTTCTGAACTGTGAAAAGAGCTGTGAGCACCAGATGAGTCAACATGAAGGTATATGGACCAGTTCCCAGAATGCAGCAGGAGCTCCTTCACTCACTAACCTGTGAAAATGACTAACTTCCAGTGGTTTGTTCTAAGGGATACATTAGAACAGCAGCTTATCAACAGCTTGTCTTTAGCAATCTTGTTTCTTGAGGGAGGAACAGAAGTAGAGGGCTGCATGGCTGTGGACCTCTGTACGTTTCCACCAGACCACATGGGGCTAAAATAGAATTACACCTCTATTAAATTGAAAAATGGCATTTCCTTGTAGGATCACAGGAAGGCTGAAAGCTACAGCAATAGTTACACAAAGTACAGAAAGGAAGCCAACTTCTATAAACCAAACCATGCACTACAAAGAACATGCTGCCTGCTTCCCCCCCTTGTCATTTGTGTGAGAGCGAAGAGTAATTTCAATTATGTATCTTGCTCTGTTATGTAAAGTCACTGACTAGTTCAGCAGTTATGGAGGGAGGCAGGCTTTCCATTAATTATAGGCCAAGGAGATCGCTCTCCTAATTTAATTCTCATATGTAATTAAAGCGATATTATGACAGTTTGTAACAGAAAGCACCAAGACAGAGTTCTCACCAGAAAGGAGAATCTTTCCAACAGGAGAAATGCTTGAGAGAAATAATCACTTTCTAGCTCACTCTTGGGGTTTTCATTCCAACATGGGTGCAGCACATTTGTTCTATAGGGAGGAAAGCTTGTTGGTCCGGTTGGCCTTTAGATACATAGGTCAGTGTTGTCAATACTAACCATAGAAACAGCATCCTTCATGTCTGAGTATAGAGTGAACTCTAAGGTCAGCATTCAATCCTGAAGGTCACAATTCAAGCTGAGGAAATAGGATTCAGCAGGTGTATTCTGTCACACAGTATTCCTTTTAATCAGTGGGAGAAGTGTGGGGAAGAAATTTTTGACTCCTATAGTTTCATCAATTGTAAATTATTTTGTATAGATTATGGATCTCAATCTTTTAGCAGGTAATTCATTAGATTTTTTTCTATCCTGTCAATAATACTGTGTCTTTTAAGGAATAGCATTTAGAACTGAGAGGAACATATTTTTTCCAGAAAACTCACTGAAATTAACCTTAGGAAAAATGTATGGGGGATAGAGCGATGGCCCAGTGGTTAAGAGTGCATGCTGCTCTTGCAGAGGACCCAAGTTCAGTTCCAGCACTCATTTTAGGAAGCTCTCAACTGTATATAACTCCTTGTTCTGTACTCCACAGGCACCTGCACTTCACAGGCGTCTGCAGTTATGTACAATAAACACCTACACACACACACACACACACACACACAATTTTAAGAAAATATTTGAAAGCATGTAAGACTGCCTACTCCTTAGCAAAATGAAATGAAAGCCATCCTTCATACTGCTAACTTTGTTAGGAATTTATGAACAACATTGGCCTTAGTAGTCTTAAAGTTTATATAAATTTTCTCTCAACACAAGGTGGTTGGATATAAGATTTATAATTAATATTAGGATGGAACTAGATTAATTTTCAGTTTTTTCTTCCATTTTTCTGTGAGTTTTACTATGGCTAAGCTTAACCAGGCATAGCATGGTTGCCCAGATAAGGAAATATTTTGTGAGTATATTTATTCAGGAAAAGTCTTAAGCATATCATTTCTGTTTTGAGATAAATTATGGTCACAGAGAATTCTCCATGTTCTAATGACTGATTTTTCATTGCATGTAGTTCTGATATCAGCTACAGTCTTGGCAACGAGCCTCAAGGCTTCTGATAACATTACAACAGTGACAAGCCAACTACATAAAGTGTGCTTGAGCCCTGCGTATCTCCCCCCACCCCACCAGAGAACCTGAACATTATTAATGCAATCCTAGTGTTTGTGTCTTGAATACAAAGAGCCCCAAGACAGCATCTAAAGTATGTGGGCTCATATGGTGGAATGGCAGGCATTGGTGGCTTTTGTGTTGTTTTTACATTTGACTTTTGGGTGAGTATGTTTTATCTTTGAATGTCACAATTAAAGATTCATCAATATCAAGGCACCTCCTACTTTGTCTTAAATATAGGTTTCAGAACAAATGTTTGTTCTCAACTTGAATTTTCCTTCTGCATGGCCATTTTCCCACAGTTTGCATCTGTGTTTGGGGTGAAACATCAGCTTACACACTCTGCTTAAACCTGAAGGTGGGCAGTTCCAATTGTGTGAACACACTAAAGAAATGAGCTCAGAGGCTTCTAGTAGCGTCCCCTGTTTGTAAGTAAAATGGCCTACACAGCTCCTTATATGTTCCATTGAAAGCAAGTCGTAACTTAAATGTCTGGCAAAAATACTTAATAGAGTGTGAAACTTTACCTAATGAAAAAGACTTGTGAACTCTTCATCTGGAAAAATAATTTGTTCTGAAATATCATGAAGTTTATGATAGGAAATTTAATATTTTTTAATTCCTTCAAGGTATGAAAAAGAGATGAAGTATAGGATGTAAGCTCTCTTTATCTCTCCTGGCCCTGTTCTATGTAACTCTGACATAAGGCATTAAATTATTTTAACTAGAAGAAACTGTCAAATAAAGTAAAGTGATATTGTCACAGTCTCGAATCTTATTAGTGAGAGACTTGGTATTTCAATTCAGTTTTCAATTCAAATTCTACCTTTCATCATAATTGCTAAGAACCTCAAACTATTTTGGGGCATGTATGTATGGGTTTGGTGAGCATGTTTGTGTGTAAGCATGTTCACATGTATATGGGCACATGTGTGTGCAGCTGTATGTGCATATGGAGGTCTAATGTTGACACTGGGTGTCTTCCCTAGTTTCTCTCCACTCTATATACTGAGGTAGGGTCTCTCACTAAATATGGAGCTCATCTTTTCTGCTAGTCTGTCGGCCAATTTGTCCGGGATCCTGTTTTGGCTGGATTCTAGGTGGCTACCACATTCACTTGACTTTTTTTTCTTTAAATTTTATAATTTAATTTTACATATCAGCCATGGATTCCCATCCTCCCTTCCTCCTGTCCCACTGCCCTCCCCCAATCCACCCCTCATTCTCACCTCCTCCAAGGCAAGGACTCCCTTGGGGATTCAGCTTCAGCCTGGTAGATTCAGTCGAGGCAGGTCCAGTCCCCTCCTCCCTTCACGAAGGCTGAGCAAAGTATCCCAGCATAGGCCCTAGGTTCCAGAAAGCCAGCTCATGCACTAAGGACAGTCCGGTGTCACTTGGCTTTAAATGGTGTCTCAAGTTCTGAACTCCAGGAAGTACTTTAATGGCTGGGCCACTATCCTCAGAATAATATTTTGGTTCCTTTGACAATTACTCATTCAGCATCGTTCCTGAGAATTCATACTAAACTGTTTTGAAAGTTATGATATGATATCAGATATGATGCCGTCACAGGTGCTTAGCTATCCCATTGTGCAAATCTATATACACAGTGTAAGTCTCAGGGTCTAAAGCATTAGGTACCTCACTGTGTCAGTTTTTAGAAGATTATTTTTAAGCACTTTGGGCCTGAAACACTGAGCTTGGCACCATGATGACAGTAACTGTATTTGAAGCTATCCTGCAGTACATGCACCTGACTATGAGCATGACAGCCAGCTATTGTTAGCATCTTTTATCCTGAGTAATGATCAATTCAAATCCTAGCTTTCCTAGGAAACTCTAACCCTTGGGGCTCTCATCTTTTTTGTTGTGTTATCTCCATAGCACATGTAACATTGTCACTTAGGGTTCAGTTGCTCATCTAACTTGTGAAATCCTTGAGGGCAAGGTCCAGTCTAGCTACTGTTCTCCATCTATAGCATAAAATACAGTGTTTGCCACAAAATGAGCCTGCAATGATAATTGATGGAAATGAATACACAGGCCATTTATATTATGTCTTGTTTCTCAAGGATGTTAAGGTGATGATCCTTAAGCCTAAATTCACTTCCATTTCCTTTATTTCAACAGTCATTAATTATTTAAGTTGTGCTGTCTAATTAAAAAAATGATAGTGTGTGATCACTTTGAGTAAGGAAACACAGAAATCTGACTGGTAGCATTGTGTACCCATGCTAGAACTTAGCTACACAATGGTTCAACTCTGGTGTGTACCATCCTATCTTTATTCTTGTAGAAACCAGTATGTGATGAATAATCTCCAACCTCCATGTATTCACCACCCCTCACTAATTACAGTCAAGTACATAAAAAGATCATTTTGTGTTATCAAAACCAATCCTCTTGTTCAAAATCAAACATTTTATTAAGTAGTTATCCTGGATGAAGACTCCTGGGTTCTAACATATAACAAGCAATGGGAACATAATGATTTTATACCAAACTCAGTGTCTTAACCAGTGTTCTATTGTTGTGAGAGTCACCAGGACCACAGCAACTCTGATAAAACAAAGTATTTGACTGGGACTTGTTTACAGTTTCAGAGGTTTAGTCCATTTTCATTATGATGGGGAGCATGGCTGCACACTGGGAGACATGGTGATGGAGAAGTAGTTGAGAATTTTATATTCAGATCTGCAGGCAACAGTGGAGAAAGACTGTTTTGAAACCTCAAAGCTCACTCTCAATGACATACTTCCTCCAATAAGGCCATACCTACCCCATTAAGGCCACACCTCCTAATCCCTATCAAGTAGTCCCACTTCCCAATGACCAAACATTAGAATATATGAGCCTCTGAGAGCCATTTTTATTCAAACCACCACACTCAGGATGAACCAAAAATGGAGATATAAACCAAAAAGAACTTCTAAGTGAAATATACTGCTCCTGCTTTCTGATCATGGACACAATGTGATCAGCAGCCTCCTGATTCTGCTATCATACTTCCTATCTGCCATGATGTACTATATGCCACCAAACTGTAAGCCAAAATAATTCCTTTATGACTTTGGTTGCTTCTTGCCAAATATTTGATCATACCAACAAGAAAAGTAATCAATAATACCCAAATTGAATTTCAGATCTTCTTTGCTTCCCATGGAAGTATAAGGAAGTCAGGTGAAAAACAGGTCAGTCCTCAGGTAGATTCCTCATTTGTTTGGGAAAGGTCTCTCATTGGCTTGAAACTTCACCAAGTAGGCTCAGCTGATTGGTCAGTGAGTTCCAGAATCTGCCTATGCTAGCACAGGCAGATAACAAGCATGTACCAGGACACCTAGCTTTTTAAATAGGCTCTGGAAATCCAACTCAGATTTTCACACTTGCAAGGCAAATAATTTATCTCTAAGCCATCTCCCTAGCCTTTAACTTAATATTGCAGAATCAAATAGTACCTTAAAAACAGCTTCTTAAGACTGAAGATGTGGGCAACATGCCTACCATGCAGTAGGTTCTGAGCTTAATCCCCAACATGACAACAGCAACAGCAAGCACTAAAGTCATGCAAAACAAAAATTAACCAAGGTTACTTATGGCCAAATAAATAAGTATTCTGAGAAGCCAGGAAGTCAGTCCTGGAATTAGGTTCAGGATTTGGTCCTGACTTCCTGTCTGGTTCCATTTTCATCAAACTGACATCCTGACAGTCAAGAAACATCCCCAAAGTAAACATCATGGAGAGGAGAAGACAGGAAGATTGAATAAATACATGGAATGCAAATGCTTCAAGAGAGGAGGAGAATAAGTCAGAGGAAACAAAACAAAACAAAACAAAAACCAAAGGGCTGTCCAGGGATCTGCAGGTGGAAAGTACAGCTCATGGTTATTGGATAGGGTAATGCAAATATTCAACAGTTGGAAAGCCAAAGATTAATTCTGATTGAGAGAGATTATAAGAGAACGAGGAAACAAAGATGTCAGAATTTGTTGATCATTTGAAAATAGAAAGACGTTCATTAATTTATTTTTTGCAGAATAATACAATCATGGGACATTTGAGGACATAGAGAAAGGAGCTCAGCTAGTGAGGGAATTAATGTTAGCTAAATATGGAAAGTCCTGGACATGGGCATATTCAATCCTAGCTGAGAAGGGCCTAATGAAGCATGAGTGAGGTTTAGCCAACTAAGGGATAATTTAATTAATGGCCAAAGGGAGGAGTATATAGACAGGTATAGTCACACGTATGCAAACACTGAACTGGAAACGAAGCAAAGACAGAATGCACCTATAAAACATTTATTGGTTTCATGATGTGCTTGTATTCAGTAATGTCAGCTGTAAAAATGAGTCATTTAAACTGTTAGTACTTTGAAAAAAGGAAAATATCTTAGAAAGTAGAGTTACTAGGTGAGAATTAAAGAGACTATGAGAGAGACACTATATTAGAAAACTGTAGGGTCAAAACCAACTGGATGGCTGACTGGGAGTCTTCTGCCTTTTTGCTCCCTCAGGGTACAAAAAGCTCAGAGCAAGACATACTAACACTGGATCAGCACCTTAGTCACAACCGAGTCCTGGTTCCATCTCTGTGTTTTTCTTGTGTTTTCTCCACAGCACCCAGTGAGCTCCCTTTCCCAGGGCAGTAACAGGAGATGGAAGAGAGAGACAGTGAACAGAGAACATCACTTTATGTTGTTCCAAGTCATACCATCCCTCACCCCTAGTAGCCTTTGCATTCTATCACAGTTATGCAGAACTGGAATATCAACTTAGTACATAAAATTAAAGGCATTCCTGCCTGGTACTGTAATGAAATGGTTATCCTATCAAAAGAGCAGTGAGATAGTTCAGGAATAGGCAAAGATCTATGTGTGACATGCATGTTAACAAGAAATAGCAATAGGCTGAAGTGTTGAATATACCACCATCATGTGCCCAAAAATGACAGCAGAGAAATTGGGAAGAAGTAAGGTTGTGTGGAAGTAAGAAGAAACAAACTTATCATGCATGTTAGCCTGCTTGAAAGGAAAACAGAAAATTTGATGTGTCACAGACTTGAGGACAGGTATGGGAGTTTCTCTCATTTTTACAATTTCCCAGGAACAAGTTATAGGGCCTGGTAAGAAAACATCCTGGGAGCATGTGTGCTAAGTGCAACTTAGACATCTCACAGGCAGACAAAGTAGAACTGTCTTGCATGATCAGAGCCCATGAGTAGAGTAGATGACATATTAGGTAAACCAAGAACAAGATGAAATATGGAGGCTAAGGTCACAGAGGTGAGAGCAACCAAGAGATGCTCAAGAACTTCCAAGAGAATATATGTAGCCAGTTTATGTGTGTAGATAAAACTAGATGTGCTCTAGCTAAACCTTCTCCAACAAGAGATCTATAACCTGAAAAACATAAGGGAGAGAAACATTGCAATGAAGAATGACCAAACTAGAGTGTTCACATGGCTGTAGAGTGGGTGCAGGAAAATTCTAGATCCCATTTCTGATCAACATAGCCTAGAAGGCTTGCTAGACCTAGTCTGTGGACTACCCAATGTAGTCTGCTGGTCTCTACAATTCTCAGCATTGATTCCTGGCCAGAGTGGGCCCTGAAAAGATTCCTGCTGACTCTGCAGTCAAAAAAAATCTCTGCCTCTGCTCCAGTAGAATATTGTTATCATCATCAATTTGTCAGATCTAGGTCAAGTTCACAAGCTTGGGGCCAATGACTAAAAGAGGATCTAGGAGGAGCCAGGAAAATATCCCCATAGAGGACGATTCTGGCCAAATACCTGCAAATATATTTGGTAAAAATGAAGTCATGGGAGAAAACAGTGATTCTTACTTGCTAATCTGGTATTTTAGAATTTACTGAATACATGACATCTTGAGAATAAAGCTTAAAAGATTTTCAGCAGATGGACTTAAAACCTTTGTAAAGACAAAAATACAATAAAGAAAGATAACAGAGGAATTGAAGGATTATTTATGCAAATATGAGCTTAAATTGACACCAGGATACAATGTCCTGTCCTCATCCTCCTATGTGAGAGGAAAATAAGAACAGTTATGGCTAATTCCAACTTACAGTGGGTCTTAAAGGTCTGTGAATATAAACCCTTTCCCTTGTTACTGACAATATATTTGAGGTATATAAAATAATTGACAGCATGGGTTATCTAGTACTAGCCCATGGCTAGAAAAGCAAGCGAAGATTTTGCAAGAAGATCAAGTGATCCAGTTCCTCCTCAACATAGTTGATCAGAAGCAACACCACATTCCAGAAGGAATTAGAGATTAGATTAGTGCTGCCATTAGTAGTTAACAATGTAGTTCTTATGCATCAGAATTTAATAGAGGAACAGATAATCTAAACTACCTGGTGAAAGTGTTGACTGTGACCAGAACATAGGTTAACTCTTTGAGGAAGGAAGAGTTAGATTACTGGACAACCTATGGAAAGAAAGAGACACAGTTCTGGGTATTTACTAGCATGTAAGAAAGCACCACAAAAAGAATTCATCCAGGAGGAACACAAGAACTTAAAGGGTGGAAGGACCGACATGCCAAGGTCAAGCATGAAGCCATGTTAATTTGAGGCCAAATAGGAGGAGGTCAAATTACATGAATAAAATGGGTTATATAATTTTGAAATAATGAATTTTTAAGACTCACCCAATCTTATGAAATCATTGGAAAAAATAGTGATATTTAATTTTTAATCAGATATTTTAGAATTAGTTATACATCTTAAAGTGATAAAAAAAACTTGAGAAAAACAGTTTTCAGATTGAGAAAATCAACTGAATATATTACACCCAACCTTTAAAAACAGATTTTTATGTGTATGTGTACGAGAATGCATGAGTTTATGTGCACCATGTGCATACAGTGCCCACAGAAGCCAGAAGAGGCCATTGGATCCCATGGAACTGGAGTTACAGGCAATTGTGAGTTACTATGTAGTGCCTGGGAACCAAAGCCAGGTGTTCTGTAAGAGCAGTGCTATTAACTGTTGGGCTACCTCTCCACCCCTCACATCTTATTATAATGCAGTGTATAGTTTTGATTCTCTCATTATTAATTATTATCAATTACTTGCACATCACATGATGGTTAGTGTTGACTGTCAGCTTGGCAGATTCTAGAATCATCTGGGAGATAGGCCTCTGAGCTGCCTGTGAGGGATCATCTTGTGTGGGGCAACCTATCTTAACTGGGTAGTAGGAACATTCCCTGAGCGGGGCTCTTGGACTATATAAGTGGGGAGAGTAAATTAAGCATTAGGATGGATCATTTATCGCTCTCTGTTCCTAACTATAGGTGCAACATGAGCAGCTACCTCAGGTTTCTGCCGCTATGACTTCCTTACCAGGATGGACTATACCAGCATTTCACTGCTTGGAAATGTGAGCTGAAATAACCTTTTCCTAACTCTAGCCGCTTTGTCGGGCATTTGACTACAGCAGTAGACAATAAGACACATTCATTTATAAATTATTTACTCTTCATGTGGCACACATGTGTATTAAAACAACAATCAGAAGAAACATAGCTGGGACAAGAACTTAACAAAATAACTAGACTTTGTGCCATTTTCCTCAGTCTTCTACTCTGTTCCTGAGCCCAATACTGCATAGTGGGCCAAAGAGAGAGCCCTTGAAAAATATGTCTTCACTCCCCTACAGAACATGTGAATAATAGATTATTTGGGAAATAACCATTAAATTGAATATTTTGAGATGATGATACTGTCCAGGATTATCTAGATAGGTGCAATGACAGTTTGCTGAGAGGAGGCACAGAGAATAAATGGCATAGAAGAAGGATTTTGACATCTAAATGTGGTGCCACATGCCTGTCATCACAGCACTAGAAACCTGAAACTGGAAGAACATGAGTGTGAGGCTAGCCTGAACTAACAGAGGGCATTCTGTCCCAGTAAATGAAAACCTACTAACCATTAACAGCAAAAAGTAGAGAAAGAAAGGAAGGAAGGAAGGAAGGAAGGGAAGGAAGGAAGGAGGAAAGAAGGAAGAAAGGAAAAGAAAGAAGAAAGGAAGGAAAGATGGAAAAGGAAGTAGGGTAAAGAGGGAGGAAGGATTGAGAAAGGGAAAGATGGAGAGAGGGAGGAAGATGATAAAAAGTGAATAGATGATAGATAGATGAATAGATATTTAGGTAGGCAGACAGATAGACGGATAGATAGATAGATAGATAGATAGATAGATAGATATAGATAGATAGATAGATAGATATAGAGCAAGCAGTGGAGCACAGAAATCCTCACAAGCACAGGAAGGCTGGCAGCTGACAGCAAAAGGCTGATTCTCCCTGGAGTCTCTGGAGGGAGCATGGCCCCCTCAATGCCATGATGTTGAACTCTAATCTTCATTAACTGTGAAAGGATAAGTTTCTGTTCCCAGGCTGTGTGGTTTGTGATAATTTATTCCATCTACCCTGGGAAATTAACATGGCCATGATCTGAGTTGTAGAAAGAATAACAAGTTGAAATCAAGGACCAAAAACAGCCAGTTTGGGGACTAGAGGAAATGATCTAATTCCAGCAAAATAAAGACTGATAAGGACTAATAACCTGTTCTCAGTTTCAAATAGGAAGGAAAAATTAAAATTGCTCACTCAGTACCAAGTGGAAGATTTCCTCGTGTTCTTAATTCTTAAAACACACAGGGTCTGTAGCCTAAATCCCATTTTGCAGAAGCAGAAACTGAGGTTCAAGCAGAGGTTTACTAATAAGTAAGGGACACAAAATTTAAGCCTAATCTGTCTGCGAAGACTGTATATTATATATATAGTTTTTTAATTAAACAAAAGAGGCATGAGTTTGAGAGGAATGTGGGGATGGCAATGATTGGAAGATGGAGAAAGAGAAGAAATTATGTGAATGAAAATTTAAAAAGCCAGGAATGATGGTATGCACTTGTGGTCTCAGAGCTGGGGTGGTAGAGATGGGCAGATCCTCAGGCTTGCTTACCAGCCCGCCTAGCCTATAGGGAAAGCTCAGGTCAGTGCAGACTCTGTCAAAAACAAAATAAAAGAAAACAAGCAAACAAACAAAACCAAGGTGAATGGCTCTTATGGAATGACATGCAAAGTTAACTCTAATGTACACACATGTGCTCCTGTGCACTCTCATGTGACACACACACACACACACACACACACACGTACTGACTGGTCCAACTCTGCATGTTCTCCATACAGTGTAGTTTCAGTGTACTTTGCTTAATGTAGGTACATTGCTGCTGTCATTGAAATCTACACATTAATACTTATTCTCTCTCTTATTTTCCACACCCAAGTCTATTCCTCTTCTTCTTTCCACTCTCCCATCTTGCTCCTCTGTGATTATTCTGCTTAAAGGAATCTCCAAATGATCAGTATGTACTACCATACCATTTCAATGCTATTTAGAAGAAGCCAACTTTATGACTCATAGCATGAAGAATGGGTGCCAAGGTTCCAGTTTTTACTCATACTTTCTAAATACTCCAACATGGGATGGTCTGATTTGGTTACGTTTTTTAGGGACTGAAATTGGAGGAAGCTGCATATATTAGTGATTTTTCATTGCTGTGAAAATACCATGACCCAAAGTGACTTTGTAAGACAGAGTTTTGTTGCATGAATCTTAAAGAGTATTTATTAATAAAACAAACCCAGAATCAAGTATTGGGGTGAACACTGGAAGATCAGAGAGACACAGCAAGCCACAGCTAACCTCACCTGGCCAACTTCTCAGCTGATCTGTTTTCCCCAGACTGGAAGCCTCTGTGTCCTCATATCGAATGGATCTCAGCTGAACTGTGCTGCTCAGACTAAAAGCTTAACCAGCCAAATGCTTCTAGTTTCTGGTCCTCACGCCTTATATACCTTTCTGCTTTCTACCATCACTCCATGGGATTAAAGGCTCACTTTCTGGGATTAAAGGCATGAGTCACCATGCTTGGCTGTATTCTTGAACAGATAGATTTCTGCTCTGGAATGCTAGGATTAAAGGTGTGTGCTACCACTGCCTATCCTAAGTATCTAGGGGCTTTTCTGTTCTGACCCCAGGTAAGTTTATTAGGGTACACAATATTTGGGAAACACAATACACCACAGAGTTTATTTTGGATTGTGTTTCTGGAGGGAAGAGTCCATGATGGCAGGAGATGCATAGAAGCAACCAGAGTAAGAAGCTGAGATCACACATCCATTCATAAGCAGGAAGCAGAGAGTGAAGTAGAAGTTGAGTAAAGTTATAAGCATGATAAAGCTTCACATTCAGTGATGTACTCCTCCAGTAAGAAGCCCCTATCCTAGAAGCTCCATATACTCCTAAGCAGCACCACTAACTGGGGACCAAGTATTCAGAGGCATGAGCCTATGGGGACTTTTCTCATTCAAACCATCACAGTGTGTAAAATACGTACTAATTGGCCTCATAATTACCTTTAGCATCTTTAGTGTCAGACTCTAAAAATTAACTCATTCACACAATGTCAAAATATTTTTTAAAAAATGTTAAGACTTTTTCAACCTGTATCCCTGCGGTGATGTTTTGTTTGTGCTCTAACAAATAAAGCTTGCCTGGAGATCTGAGGGCAGAGCTAACCACTAGTTAACCATAGGGCCAGGCAGTGGTAGCATACACCTTTAATCCCAGCACTAGGGAGGAGGAAACAGGAAGTGATGTGACTGGGCAGAGAGAGGATTATAAGGCAGTAGAGACAGGAGCTTGGCCCCTTTCAGACGAAGGAGTTGGTGAGGTAAGAGGTGGCTGTGGCTTGCTCCTTTGTCTCTCTGATCTTTCAGCATGTAAACCGATAGCTGGCCCTGGGTTTTTATTATTAAGACCAATTATGATTTTCGTTACACATTCCCTTCTCCCATCTAAGGATCTCATGCTAAATTTCACTCTTGAAGTTACTGGGTCGCAGGCAGATGGGTATGGGGGTAGGGCGTGGGTCTTGTAGATTGCAGGGTCTGATGGGGAGTTTTGGTGGGGGAGCTGAATTTCCTCTATGGAGTTGTGTCAGCACCGAGCAATAGTGTGACTTGCTGATTTGCCCACAAAACCATGTTTGAAGGAGAAAGTGGGGAGAACATGATGGTAATCTTCAGCCTTATTTATGGTAGAGGGAGGCTAAAGTATAGTTTCTCTTGTGTTGAATAAGAAAATGAGCCGTTGATTATAATGTAAAAATATATCAGCTATAGATGTTTACACCAAATCAGCTAAAATTCTCCCAACATTTAAGGTGAAAAAACATTTAATAATTACAGTTTGTCTAGAGGTGCTATTCCTATAATATCTTTACAAAATAGACTTATTACTTTGATTCAAAAATATTCTTCAATGTTTTATGTAACAAGCCTACAATAATAAATAACCTTTGGGATATCTAATATATGAAACTAATCTCCATGTGCTGGAAAGATAGTTCAGCAATTAAGAGCTTGTATTCTTGCAGGAGACCTGGGCTCAATGCCCAGCACCCATGTGGCAAGGGATGGGTAGTCGTTTCTTTATTTCTGAAGCCATGGCTAAGCTGCCCATGTTCCAGTGAACTCAACACCAATGCTCACACAACAAACCCACTTAAACTCAGTTATACATAACACACACACACACACACACACACACGTATACATGTTCGTATGCACACACACCACAAAAATAAGAGGGGTTTGTTGGGAACATAAAGGGTTCATTGATACTTGGATAGGCATAAGAGAGGGTGATGGGAAATGAATATAATCAAAATACATTTTATACAGAACCAGAATTTTCAAAGCATAAGTTAAACAAATTTTTATAATTGCATAGTAAGTTAAAGGACATTAGTAAGCAAGAAGTATGTATAAAAAAAGTCTTCCATGTATTCAGACACTCTGCTATGTGTGGGAGAGGGCTGATCTACTTGGTTGATGGCTGGTTGACTTGGTTAAGGTGGAGCCAGAGAGCAGCAGGCCTTGTCCTATCTTCTTCTCTGCACCTGAAATGACCCTTTCATTTCCTCATGCCCCCCCCCGTGTCCTCTTCATGTAAGTCCCTGCTGCAACCAGAAAACACTGTTCTTGTTTCTGTAACTACACATTAGTTTTGCTTGTTCTGAGTTGAGATGAAAGCTGCCTCACCGTACATTCTTTACTATCTAACTTCCTCCACTCAACTTTAAAATGAATTTTGCCCATACCCGTAATCTATTTTTTTTTTAAATAATGAGTGGATTTAAAAAGTCTTTATTCTAATCTGCAGAAGTATTGTAGGAATAGTTCAAAAATTCTGTGGCTTCTCCACACTTGACATCAAGCAGCATTTTCTGTTTGCTTTGTTCTCTTCCTGACCCTCTGAGGTAAGCTGCAAGCTTTGTGCTTCAATGCTTGAAAAGTGTGCAAGTGCATTCCCCCAGGCAATCTCAGAGCATTGTGATTATGGTTCAAATGGTACACCATTTATAGACCAAAGGCATCTCAACAACTCATTGAAATCCTCAGGGATGTCCCCAATATTGCCCTTCATAGAATTTTTTTCTTTTTGATTAAGGAATTCCAAATCCAATCATTGCCTTTACTTCTCACATGCCTTGAAAGATCACGGGACTAGGAATGAAATGATTAGTATATTTCTTTTATGTCTATAACCTTGACCACTTTGAAAGTTCAGGTATCCTCTAATGTTTTTATTTTGAGTTTTATTTGCTATTATATCAGTATCGGATTCAGGATATGCATTTGTGGGAATAAATACTATATTTGGCAATCAAAAAATAAGGGAATTGAAAAATAAAAGTTACATGCATAATATTTATTAATAACTATTGACTATACTTATAATCTTTTATGCTTTTCATAGAGTAGGTATGTAGAAAAAGAAAGAGGTGTGAAAGTAGAGGGATTGTTAGAGAAGATGAGACAAATCATGAGAATGGAGAGAGGAATAAGAACATCCGAGGAAGTGATGAAACTCAAAGTACAGTATATGCATGTATGAAAACATTATAATAGATTAAGTGAATATATACAGATGAGTTATAGTTGGATATATTTGTATATACTACTATCTACTACACTTGTTACTGTTTTCTATTCTTGCTTCTGTTCTTTATTTACATTCTATCTTCTCATTGTGTGTGTGTGTGTGTGTTGTGTGTGTGTGTGGTGTGTGTGTGTGTGTTGTGTGTGTGGGGGCAGATGTATGCATGTTTCTGTCAGTGGCCTAGATCTGGGCAATTCGACTAGACTAGGTGGCAAGCAAGCCTCAGGGATCCAGCCTCCTGGAGTGAGCAGCAATCAGTTTCCCAGCCTTTCCAGTATGAGACAACCATTGTTGAACTACCCAGACAGTATTGGTTAAGTTAATCTAACAAACTGCTTTCTAATATAGATTCACAGCAGTGGTTCTGTCACTAGAGAACCCTGACTAATACAAGCCTCTGTATCTACTGAGCTGTGTCCTTGGACTGGGAATATCCCTTGCAGGTTTGTCTTTTCTCTTGGGTGGGTCAGAATGACAGAGAGGAGTTTGAGTTAAGTCTCTCTTCTCCATGAGGAAGGCTACAGCTGGCGGGAGTTAGATAATTCCTTTCTCCCAGGCCAGGCAAATGCTGATAAACTGCAGCTGAGGAGACTCTGGGTACTTGTTTTTCCTGCGGGCAAACGTGGTTAAGAACACCGTTTTCTGGTGTGTTTACTATGTATCCTTTCCCTCCACCTGCTGGAGGTAGGGGAAGGGATGCTTTCTCCAGTATTCATTGGTGAGAACCTGTCTGACTGCTGAAGCTAAAACTCTTTATAGTGCAGAATCACCCATAACTGGGGCCTCCCTCCTCTTAACTCTTAAGTGCTCCACAGTAACTTATGTGGATGCCATCCATCAGCGATAGTTCATATCCTCCTGATGCTGCCCTGCCTCTTGGAAGTTCTGGTCAAGTGTTCTAATAAGTAGGTGAGACTCTTGTAGTCATCCTTTTCTCTAATTCTCAGAATGGTGGTTTGCCCTGTGACTCAGTTTCTCTGATGGATCTATAAAGAGGCATTTGTTTGCTTTTCTTTTGTTCAACTCTTCTTGCTATGATAGTGTCTAAGCTTTCTTGCTGAAATTTCTGGATGGAGTATTTTTTTGGTTGTTGTTCTATTAATATTTAAATATTTTGATGATTAAATAGGGACTATGCATATTGTACCTGTCTCCATACTAATTTCTTAAATATAGTGGGCATAGAAATGATTGAGGTTCTTATCCACTTTTTTATCACTCAAAGGTTCATTGCTATGCTACTTCCTCTTATAACAGACACAAAATACAATGCAATCATATAAAATCCTTTCATGATCCTTTGGTAGCATAGGCTTCTCTTCACCACTCTGAGGCAGCACATGTTGTAGTTTGCATTGCCTTTTAAATCCTATCCACTTTTAGGTCTATTTCTCCCCTTGCTATTAGGCAAGGGAGCTACTCCCTGACTTTAAGGACCATATTCTGACCATCTTTGTACCATCAGAAGTGAGGACATTTAATTTATATATAGTATGTGGTTGTTCTTTGATGTGGCATTTCACTGGTATGACAATAAAAGACAACCTCAAACATCCTGCTTAGGTTATCAAAGTGTTTGTAGCTTAATGGGTAACTTACACAGGCAAACTTTGAACATGTACTAATTACAACAATAGACACATGGGCAGAGTTCACAACCGACATTATTGAGCCAGCTGAGGATGCTGGGAAGATCCTTGAAGTACTATGTAGCAGTTACCAGAGTGGCTGTTAGGAACTGAGCTGGGAAAGGCTGGCAGAATGGTGCTAGCAACAACAGGGAGACAATGCAATGTCCAAGTGTTGAGTGCAGGAGTGTGCAAGAGGTGGCCTGGCAGCAAAGAAGAAATAGACACCTAGATATTCTAGATATTTTAGAGTTGTTTGTGTGTTTCCCATTGCTCTAAGCATGCCCACTAACATAACTGATAGCCAGACTCAAAATACATGGTCAGGTGGGAGGTTTTACAGTGTTGATATTAAATACATTGAGTTTTGAATGGCTAAGTTCAGAGAAGACAATTCTATAATGGTATCAGAAACCTGCTATTTGAACAATTATGGATAAGGCATAGTTACTCATTTCTTTTTGATTGTATCTAAAGTTAGAAAAGGCAAGCTAGCTAGGAAAGCAGTCGAGAAAAAGTCAAAGAATGAAATTTTATTATCTCTTTGGTGGAGGATGTATTCAAATTATCTCTCTTTAGACAATGAAGTTATTGATGTCATTGACTAATAGAAGGAATATCTAGCTATAGCGTCCTAGAGTACAGTTATGTTTGCTTACCAGAAAATCCTACATTCAGAAAATGGAGTTGTAGGGAAGTGTAGACAGCATGAACTTTGAAGCAGACTATAACTTCATGGGAGAGATGAGGACTATTCCTAGAATTGAGGTTGGCCTAGAAGAGGACTTCAGTGGGCCCAAATAATTACAAAGAAGACTTTGTAAGAGAGGTCCATAATTTTTGCTTCCATGGGGCACAGTCCATTACAGGAAAGGGGCTCTGCCACTAGAGGCTGTTGGGAAATGTCTCCATAATGGAATTTGGTAGATACAGTGTAGGGGCTGTGCTGTGGGATGTTGTTCTGTATGCTGTGAATATGTGTTGCTCTGATTGGTTGATAAATAAAATTCTGATTGGCCAGTAGCCAGACAGGAAGTATAGTGGGCAAGCAGATGAGAAGAAGGCTGGGAACAGGAAGGCAGAGTCAGAGGTTGCCAGCCAGACACAGAGGAAACAAGACGGCAAGGCAAAACTGAGAGAAGGTACCAAGCCATGTGGCTAAACATAAATAAGGATTATGAGTTAATTTAAGTGTAAGAGCTAGTCAGTAATAAGCCTGAGCTAATGCCAAGCAGTTATAATTAATATATGCGTCTGTGTGTTTACTTGGGGATGCGAATGGGAGAGAATTGTCCCAATGCTGGCCAGCCGGGACACAGAAAAACTTCCAACAACAGGCGGTGCTTCAGGGTACAGACAACCACCCCTACAATACAGCTTTGCTCCTCTACACACATAGACTCAGCTTTTGTACTGTCTGAGCTGGACCCAGCTGGACCTAACCTGCACAAGAGGCAACAGCTGCAGGAGACAAAGAGATTGTACCAAGATCCACAGCACTACTCCTTAACAGGACCATCTCAAAAGCTCAGACCCTGTCTTTTACCTTCAGTCACAGTGGAAAGAATCCAGTGCTGACCATGGAAGGGGAAAGAGAGCAGGAGGTAAAGACCTTCAGGCAGAAGGGAAGCACAGTGCTATGGATAGGGATGGAAAAAATACTCTGATTTGATACATATTTACCCAAAGGAAGCTAAGTCTTAAACTCAAAGTGAGAATAATGCCAGGGAATGTTAGGGTTTTGTGCATTCTTGGCATAAAGAAAGAATAGGAGCCCAAAAAAGGAAGCTAAGTTCATACCAATCAAAGTTGCATTTTAAAATTCTCCTTTCTGAAAAATGATTACACCGTCTAATTCCTTACCTGTTGACAGTCACAGCTCAGTAGTACACTGATATTCAGGGTACTCCCCATGAAAGCAGCATGTGTTCATTCCTATGGCTGGGGAACACAAATAGTGACACATGAAGATTGTCATTCTATTTTATTATGCTATTGAAAACTGCCATATAACCAAATGGGGTGGATGTCATTTACAGTTCTTATCTGAATAAACAATTTGGTAAATTCTGTGACTTATGAAACCCGATCAGTGATTATTCTGTTACCCCTCGCTGCCCACTAAGATAATTCCCTCCATATGATAGCCCTCAGTGCTTAACTCAGAGACCTCCTGTATCAGAGTCAGTTGGAATGTTTCATTAAACACTTAGATATTGGCCTTCCTCCTGATTTACTGCTCAGAGCACATGAGAGTGAAGCCTAGGGTAATATCACCCTCACCATATCCCATGGTAAATGTTCTATGAAATAGAAGTGTGGCTTTAGGTTGTGTTGCCTGTGTGGTGCTAATGCAGCATGGAGTTGAGTCTAAATAGCTTAAGAGGCAGCAAATCTTAGTTTTGATTTTGCTGATTAAGGATGCATTTGGGAACTGTTTCTTCCTTAAATGTGTGCTGCTATGGTTTGAAATTTGAATGTTGGTACCAAATTACAGCACCATAAGCTTAGAGATTCTTGTCATGATGGTATGAAATGTTCCAACAGGTTCATGTGTTTGAACACTTTGGTTGCTCTACTGGGAATAGTGCTGTTTGGGAAGACTGTAGAGCCTTTAAGAGATGGATCCTCACAGAAGGAAGTTGGTTACTGGGGAGGACATGGAGGTTTTGTAGACCAGCCCCCTTTCTGTTCTCTCTCTTCTTTCTGGTTGCGGATGCAACATGACCAAATGGCTCCTGCCACCATGCCTCCTCTCCTGTGATAGACTATACCCTGGATAACTGTAAGTCTAAATAAGCCCTTCCCTACTGAAGTTCCTTTTTTCCTTCCTTTCCTTCTTTCTTTCCTTCCTTCCTTCCTTCCTTCCTTCCTTCCTTCCTTCCTTCCTTCCTTCCTTCCTTCCTTCCCTTCCTGTGTAGCATATGTACATGTTTGTGTGGGTGTATGCACCTGTGTTTATTACATATATGTATCTTCATGTGCCTGCTTCTGAAAGTTAGAGGTTATGTCAGGAGTCTTCCTCAATCAATCTCTGCCTTACTTTTTGTGGACAGGGTCTCTCACTGGAGCTCATTGATTTGACTACACTTAGCTAGCCAATAAGTTCCAGGGATCTACCTATATAAACTTGTTTCCAAAACTTTCTAGGGAATCTCCTTGGAAGAGAGTTCATAAGTGTCATATGCATCCAGCAGTGCCTGAACATTTGGACTTGTTTCCCTATATTCAGCTGCCAAGAGGCTCTGAGGCTGCTATAACTAAGAGTCAAGTAATTAGCTTTGGTAGAAGCACTTGACATTGTTTGTATGATGCTTACAGAATGAAAGAATCATAGAGGCTTCCAAAGAGATTTCTAAAGGATGAGCAGCAGAGTTGCATTCCCTCACAAGGCAGTATGTGGAACTGTGAAGTGAAGCTGAGGCCTCAGTTGTGACCCCATGAAGAAGGAGATTCCAGCAGCATGTAACACTTGAAGGAAACTGCAGACAGTGGGCAAACTCTCTGCAAGGAATGTGGACCATATAGGCTGCAACCATCTAACCCAAAACAATTGAGCTGCCAAGGACTTGGAAGACCCCATGTTGTTATAATGTGTCCTGGATTCAGGACATGAACATTTAGGGGTTAATATTTGCCTTGTTGTATTTTAGTCTTTCTTAGGGTGGATTATTTTTTATTATTTTCCTCTTTCATTCTTTTAAAAAGCATTTATTTTTATGTGTATGAATCTTTGCTTGCATGTACATATGTACATCACATGTATGTCTGGTGCCTATGGAGGCCAGAAGATATAGAGACTATAAGAGGGCATTGAATCCTCTAGAACTGGAGTTACCGACAGTTGTGAGTGAGTGATTACCATGAAGGTGCTAAGAACCAAACCCAGGTCCTCTGCAAGAGCAGACAGTGCATTTAATCAGTGAGCATCTCTCCAGCCCCTCTACCACTCTTTTTTCTTTGGCATGTTTACCCTCTAACTGTCCAGCCATCATATCTAAGAAGTATGGAAATTTCTTTTAGGCTTACAACTGTACAAATTTACAATTGAATTTGCCTTCAGTTTTAGCTCAGACTTTGGGTTTTGAGTTTCAAGTGGTGCTAGAAGATTTTAGCCTCTGGAGAACATTGATGATGAATTAAATTGCATTAAATTGTGAGATAGACTGCAACCTTTGAGGCCAGAATAGAATACTATATCTTGAACTTGAGATGGTCTCCAAAGATAAATTATACATTTAGTTACCTGCAAAATTCCTGAAGAGGGAGTCTGCAGAAGCATCTGGAGCTAGACTGTTGTCTCTATCTGCTCAGCTGCTACTATTGAGAACTTTGCCTCAAGGCCCCAGAGGCACATTCATAAGCATGTTAGCTGTATTTCCACAGGTATTTGGGTTGCTGCTTTGCCCACTTCCCAGTCCCCATGACATTGCAACAGGCCTCTATCCAACATTGTCTCACAAGTTTGTGAACAACCTCAGATGCACCTCCCCCTAATCTGAGACTTTCTAAACCCAACCCAACTTAAACATCCAAAGCCTGAGTCAGAGTCAACAGTGTCTATATGATAGTCTTAGACTGTTTCATATGACCTCAGAATGGTCTCCTTTCATTCCATCTCATAGGAATAAGATGATAATGTTTGCCCCCAATATGGATTTAGCAAAATTCACCTAAATAAAAAAATACTTGAAAACAAGAAGAGAAGAAAATAACAAGAACAAGAGAATCCTTGTTAGAACACTCTAAATGCTGCACCTCCTGCTTCAAATCTTTGATTAAACACTTTGATTCCTTCTTCTCAGGAAGACCTGCAACTCCTATATTCCCAAGTGTAATTCCTCCTTAACCCAGCTTCATCATTTCAGCCTTGCCTGCTCTGATTTCTTCACAGCACTAATTCCCCTAACATATTATGTGATGCTTGTACTTGTTCTGTATATTGCTTGTCTCTTCTCATTACCATTAGAGTTTCTACTTAGACACTTCTAGTGGGGATGTAAATTGGTTCAGCCACTATGGAAATCAGTATGGATGTTTCTAAAGAACAACAACAAAAACTAAAAATAAAACTATGATATGATTCAACTGTAGCACTTTTAGTTGTACACCCAACAAACTCAAAGGCAGTATACTGCAGTGATACCTGCATGGCCATCTTTGCTGCAGCAGTTTTCATAAGAGTGAATTTATAAAACTAATCCATGAGTTCACCAACAAAGGAGTGGAGACATGGTATATAGACTCAATGGAGTTTCATTTATTTATTAAGAAGAATGAAGTTTATGTCATTTGTGGGGGGGAAGGTTGAGATCATTTTATTAAGTGAAATAAGTAATAAATAGGAAGACAAATTCTTAAATGTTTTCTCTCAATTATGGGTCCTAGAATTTTCATAAACATAATCTCTCTCTCTCTCTCTCTCTCTCTCTCTCTCTCTCTCTCTCTCTGTACATCATGTATGAAAATGGAAAGTATAATAGCAAGAGAGAAAAGGAAGGAGTCGGCAGGGATAATCAGAGTCAAAATATATGCTAGTCATGAAGTTTTCTATATTAAACCCAATACTATGTACAATGAGTATATGATAATAGAAATAGACAGTAGGTTATAAAAGTGCAAGCATGTATATATTTCATGAGAATTGTTCCATCTTTAGTGCTCTGAACAGCATCTAACCAGCAGATGCACAATAGCTGTCTATTAGAGTATTAAAATAATTGGTAAATAGTCAGCAAGTGAAAAAATATTTTTGTTCACTGAGAGTTAATAGCTTCAGAATTTGCTCAGCACTCAGTCAACATATCATCCTGTTGTGGAGTCTATGTGGCAGAGTTTATCTTCTTTGTCTTTTGTTTCTAACAAGAAAGGGACATTCCTTTGTTCCCCAGCCTGTATTGTAAAGATTTCTACACTTCTTAGGTTGGGTGAGGTGTGGCTTAGTATGTGTTTTCTTTTTTACCATTATAACAAGATTTTAGTGATTTCTTTTTGGTAATTTTAGTTTTAGCACTGATTTACAATTGATCAGCACTCTGCCCATGCCCATTAGAAACATTTTTTCACAGCCTATTTGGAAGGTTGGGTGCACTTGGTTTTGTGAAATACCCTGCAGAACTTCTGGAATCGTCCTTAGCTTTCTCCACTATATTGGCATTCAGAGTCCAGTTAGTCATCAGTTGGGAGATTGCCACTCATTGATCATGGGGGTCAGAAATTCATAGCAAGCCTCAGAACTTTCTAATTTAATTTCCATAGAATCAGTCTTCAGTTGGGGCATGGTATTGATGCAATTGAAAGTGAAACAGAACAGAGGACGTATTTCTACAAGCTACAGTTGCAGCAAAACCTGCTTAGACAAGACTAGGACTGTATCAGCAGCATGATCTCTTCTGCTTGATTCTAACTAGAAATGGAATATGTGTCATTTTTCACTATTCATAATTCAAACCCATGGTTAGCTCGTTCCAGATAGTGCAATGAAAATAAATAAGGCCACTTGCCACCTGGAAAAGCTTTGAAGTTATTATCTTCCTATGTCCCATCCTTTCCTCCCAGTTCATTATTATCTTTTATCTCAATCTAAACTCCAAACTCCGATTCCATTAGGACTCTGTTTATGGTGATATCTCATGGTGTTTGAAACTTAACATGTCCATCCGAAACTAAACCCATGCTTGTCTCTCATTATTCCTCTTAGTATTTCCCATGGTTTTTACTGTCTTGGAGAATGGCATCTTTGTTTATCTGGACATTAAACTAGCCTTGTTCCTACACTTTGGGAAGAAACTTGCTTATAAGCCATTCACATTTGTCTTCAGAATGTTCTCTGGATTTAACTGCCTTCTCTCCTTCCCTTATGCTGTCATTCAAGATCCCATCAGACTAGTTTTTCTAGAATATGGAAATGGCCTACTGAGTTTTCAATTGCCTGCTGTTGGTGCCTCCTTGTAGTTTATAGAGCATCTACAAAGGTGTGTCAATCCAAGATTCCCCTCCAGAATGCCCTACTATACTCTGGATAAAGCACAGACTTTCTTCTCAGTCAGACCAGTTCCTTTTGACATAAAAATATGGCTTTGCAGTAATGTGTCATCATTTCATTTATCTATTTTTATTAATTGTGTGCATATGTAATGTCTGCATATGAGTCTGTGTACATGAGTGTAGTGCCAACATAGGCCAGAGAGGATGCTGAACCCTTGGAGCTGAGGTTATGAGGAATTATAAACTGCTCAGTGTTAGGTAGTGGTAATCAAATTCTAGTGCTTTGTAATAGCAATATGCTCTCCTAACTGCTAAGCCATCTTTCTAGGCCTCTAGTGAGTTCTTATGCCCCTCCCCCTTTTATCTCATCCATGCTCCTTGCCTTGGATGCCAAGCTCTAGTGTCATGGTAGAAGTCCTTCCCATCCTTTTGTTAAGACTCATGCTCTCTGTGGGCATTCTTCATATGTTCAATCAGAATTTATCTTCCCCTGTCTTCTTTCTCTGCATTCATATACATACATATATGTATACAATATTTTTGGGGTCTGTCCAAGTGTTTGATGGACAAAATTTAGTTTCCATAATATCCAGTGTAGACCTGGAGGTCTGTGACTATGTTTATGTTTCTGTGTCTTAGAGTCCCAGAATGAATGCCTTTATATAGAGCACACACCTCAAAATAATCAAATATAGAAAACAATGAATAAGAAAGCTGTAGTTCAAAAATAGCACCCACACAGCCATAACGGAAGATCCATTGTAGATATAAGACATGAAATTCACCTTCATGTTTACTTCTGTCAGATGGTCACATGCCACTTAGAGCAGAAGAATTAGAGAAGGGGAAAATGATTCTCACTAATAGTAGCAAGAATTAATTAATTCTTATTATTGGGCTTTGGTGGAATATTGGGCTTTTTATGGTATAATTTTTATTACCAAGATACCCTAGTGAATAGATAAGTGCTGAAATGAGTGGTCAATGAGTATATATAGTGGTTGTACTCCAAAGATAAATAACCCATTTTACATAAGCAATTATTAAAAAATATGAAAAAGCTTCATCTGTTAGAAACCAGCCTCTAAAAAAAGATTATTCTCAAAAACATCTCTCTTTTGTCATTCTTGAGAAAATAAAAAGACAACTTAAAATAAATAAAATGTCATCCAACTTCCCTCCAACAGGCAGAGCAGTTAAAAAAATAATCTAAGAACAAATGTATGTCTTGCTGGAGCCAAGTGGAATGTCGCCTTTCCTCTAGATCTCTTGGCTGTCTCCCAATACAATGTTGATACAGTCTTTGGTGTAGCAAAAATCTAGAAAGTAGTATGTGTACCAACAGCACACGCAGGGGTGGGGGATGCTTCTGCATCATTGTCACCAAACACCTCATAGAAACAGAGAAGGAAGGGTCAGTATACCAGATGAAGAGAGGGTGACAAGGTAGAGCACTCTATGTCAGGCTATCAATGTCACGGCCAGCCAGGAAAATAGAGAGGCAGGGGCAAGGCTCTGGCTCTGTCCCCCATCCCCTTTTTATTATTCCGAGGATCCAGTTATAGGATGATGCTGCCAGTAAATCTTTTTTTTTTCCTTTTTTGATTTGTTTTTTGTTTTTTTAAAGACCTGGTTTCCTTGTGTAGCCTGGCTATCCTACACCTAGATCTGTAGACCAGGCTGCCTCTAACTCACAGAGATATGCTTGCCTCTGCCTCCAAGTACTGGGATTAATACAAAATACACCACCATTGGCTGGATGTAAATCTTTTCTTATTGGTTAATTCTCTGGGAACACATGCACAGACATCACCAAGAGCAGTGATTTTTATCTCCTAGGTGATTCTAAAGCCAGTCCAGTTACCAGTGGCAACTAACCATCTCACAGCAAGATACAGACACATGTATCTTACAAGGGAGAATCAAGAACAGCTGCCAGTCCTCTGCCATCTCTTTTGTTTCATATGGTAATCCAACCTCAGAGTCCCTCATGACTTCCTTTCCTGATCAGCTAGGTTGAAGGTTGTAAATCTCTTGGATGTAAAGGAAGGGAATGATCATGGCAGACTTCTCAGCAAAAAGTGCTTTCTTTATCTCATGTAGACCTTGGTTGGGAGATCAATTATTTGTAGGCGTCTGCCTCTTTTTACATAAGCTCACCTTTGCTCGCCTTCCTGATGTACTCTGATAAGATTTTCTTCCCTGACTTGGCAGCTGTTTGTATGACCTTGGATAATTGGTTCACATAGTGTTGATATCTGAGCTGGTATGTATTCACTGGGAACACAAAACTGAAAAGTCAAGTCTTCAATGATGAACCCAAGTGTACTAGAATAAAGTTCAAGGACACTGGTCATTTGAACAAATTTATTCAAAGGAAAAATATATTTAGATTCTATGCAAATATGGTCATTTGCTTATTTCCATCTATAGTATGATTATATAATATATATTATATATATATAATCTATAGTATGATTATATATATAGCAAAGGTGACTTAATAAGTCAAAACAAAATCTCAGATAATTCCCAATCACTTTCTTCATCACTCTTTAAATTTTTATTGTTGTTTATTTATTGTTTTTATAAAAACAATGCATTGCCTATATGGCTAAGTGGATTCACCTGACTCATTAGTATTAAGGGCAAAATTATAATAATAATTACCACATTGACAGAACACAAAGTGTAGTGTTGATTTTGTAATAAAGGGATAGAGTTATAAGTTTTAGTCAAGGGAAACTTAAATAAACACAAACAGCTAATTTCAAGGAAGTGAAAATACAATCATTAGCAAGTGTGGACTGATGTCTGATACTAAGTCTCCTGATAATTGCTGTCTGGTTCTAGAAACAGAAACTAAAATTGTCCCTGGCAAGACTAGTGAGGATCTCTAACTTGCTTCAAAGTTCAAATAAATGCATGAGTTCATATGTGTGGAAGGGTGTGACTTCTCAAGTTGTTGGTGTATAATAAAAGCTAGTTGAATGAATAAATCATAAGCCATAATTTAATTATAACCTCTATAACACAAATGTCTAAAATCTAACAGAACAGCTTTTCATCACCAATTATTCTGTGAAATACTTACTTAAAGAAACCTATATAGAGTCAATATTTCACCAATGCTCATACTTCTAGAAATATCACTATCAGTTTAGCAAAACATTGATCATTTACATTTATTTTGTTTTTAATTATGTTATATTACCTAAATGTGTGTATATTTATGAGTGTGAGTACCTTCACAGGTCAGAGAGGGCCTCTGATTTCTGGAGCTGGAGTTAGAGGTGGTTGTGAACCTACTGATATGGATGCTAGGAACCAAAACAGGGTCCTCTGCAACAGCAGCAAGTACTCTTAATAGCTGAGCCATCTCTTTAGGTCCTTATTATTTATACTTAAAAGGTCTCTTCTTCCTCCACCCATGTAGCTAGCATTAGAGAGAAAAAACAAATATATTTTAATAACATATTAAATTCAGTCTTTGATAATTTATACATGTATATGTATATATTTCTGATTATACTTACCCTTAAAACAACCTCCTAATAGTTCCTTTCCATAATCATATATTTTGTTTTATTTTGTTTTTGAACCACTGAGCTTTACCCGGCCATATGTATGACAATGAGTTTGAAGTGGGCCTTGGAACATTTTTTTTTTTACATAGAAAACCAAAATATTAATGGAAAGAATATTTTAATGTTTTTGTTTGTTGTTATAATGTTACAATAGTGAATTTTATATACTTTGCTGTGAAGAGACTGATGCCTATTCAACCAGTGCTCTACCACTGAGTCACACACAATCCTCTGCAGGGCTCCAGGTTGCAAGGAAGCCTTCAGATTCCAACTCAAACACATGCTGGGACATTTATTAGAATCAGATTTATTATTATGATATCATACTCTCCTTATAAAAATATAATAAAATTTACTTCTAATAGGAAGTAGGTAAATTGTCTGATAGCCTATGAGTAGGTACAAATTGTGTATTCATAGGCCTTCCCTAGAACTCAGATGCTCCTCTGTGATTGCTCTCAGTTAAGTTCACAGGGTGCTATGGATGAAGTTGGACTGATGGTGTAGTAATTCTCTCAGGTTCAGGAAAACCTTGTCCATCCAGGCTCTTGAAGCAACAATGGATTTTCTTTTTAATGTCCAATTGAGAGGGAGCTAAAGTGAGAAGTTGTGTCTATGGGGATGTCTTCTTCCTTTTTTCAGCACTCTCCTGGAAGTTTGCTTGAGGACTTTCAACATCCAGGGTATATGGTTTAATTATCTTTCTTTGTCTTTAGCTCACAAATACTAGCTGCTCTTTCTCGCAAATGTCATGTAACTGATGACTTTCATCAAACAGCTCCCTCTTCTCAAACTATCAAGAGATTCTAGGATTGGTTCTGCTTATCTTATCAAAACTTGTAGTCTGTAGGCTGACCACTGCTCTGGGGGTTCCTATTAAGCTCAAGTCAGGTATGTGAGTACATAGGATCAAGAACTTGCTCTGTACAGCCTTGTGTGACTATAGAGAATGGAAAGGTGCACTGCAGTGGACAGACAACAAGTCACTTCTGGAATACAGAACCCTGTGAGTCAGCTAGATGGATAATTTAATTCTGTTGCTGAAAAGTCTCAGAGCTTGGTCTGTTTCTTGAGATGACCATAATATAAATAATCGTAAGTATCAAGCATTATTGCCTAAATGTAATAACTAAGTCTATGCAAATTTAGTTATATTTGTCATATGCAAATATCTGGAGAGTAACTGTCATTTCCAAGTACTAATGCTTAGAACATAGCAATGAATAAGATAGGCAACATGCAACGTAGAGTTAACTTAGATTGTGAGGAATATGCTCTATGACACAATGCATACATTTCATGAAGGACTAAGTCTTATAGCAGTGAGTACAAAAAGGGAGAATAAAACTTGGTAATGGAGAGAGAATGGTGCAGGGTTCTATTTACATAAGAGACCTGAAGGAAGTATCTGAGTGTCCAGCTGTGAGAAGAGTGAGCCAAATGGAAGGGCTAGCAAGTGAAGAGCCCATAGTGAGGACAATGTCACCAAGTGTTATTTAGGAATCCATGGAAGCCTATGTGGCTGGAGCCTGGGACTGACAGGGGTAAAAAGTCACAGCAGAGGTGTGGTAAGAGGGAACAAGGTCAAGTTCATGATTCTGTAGGCTATGGTGAGCATTTGAACTTTCTTCACATGTGATTTCAGGAGCTCCAGAAAATGAGTGTCATTAGTTCTCATTTTAAATGTGTCCTTCAGGCTGCTGGTTATACTATGGATAGCAGTAAAAGCATGAAGACTGTTTAAGAAACTCTTATGGTATGCATAGGTTTGACCTTAACTGAGGTGGTGATGGGAGAATGAAAAAAAAAATCTGTGGACATAGGATGATTTCAATGAGAGAGTTTCTAGCCTTTGTGATTATTTGGATTTTGGACATGAACAAAGAATGATTTCAAGCATGGCAGACCAAGTGGACAGGAGTGCAATGGTGCTAGTTACTGCAGTGAGAGAGAACTAGAGTACTAGCATGCTCTGTGTGTGGAAGCAAGGGTTATCTTTACATGGATCTAAGTTTATTAAACCAGTATTGTGTACACATATAAAGTAGATTGTTTGGTGTCTAATTGGCATTCCAGGCAGAGAGCAGACTGGTGAACTTATGAGGTGTTAGATTTGGAATGTCAAACACCCCTGCACTCTGTGTGTTTGATGTTTGTTCCAAGATGGTGATGATGTTTTGAAAGGATGTGGGGGCTTTAGGATGGGAAGCATTGGCCACTGGGCAGGCCTTGAGAACTGGTACCTAGCACAGTTTCCAGTCCTCTCTCTGCCTTTCTATCCTCTGCCGTGTGAGCAAGATGTGCACAAGCTCCTGTCACTAGAACTGATCCACTTTGTTCCAGTTTCATTCTTTCCCTGCCATGATAGACTGGACTCTGGATCTAAGAGCATAAATAAGTAATTTCTCCCATGAGCAGCCTCTTTCGGGTGTTTGGTGAATAAATGATACAGCAGGTATCTGTGTAATGAAGTTGAGACATATGCAGATGACTGACATGTGGAACATTTCTTGGGGAATATAATCGAGGTAATTATCCACCTTTGGATTAAAGTTCACCTCATTCTCTTTAGTAGTAGACTTATCACCCTTTTCTCATGACTGCAGGCATGCTGGTATTGCACAATGAACTTATTGATACTGCATTCTCTGCCAAACTAGGATTCCATGTCTATCACCTTCTTTAAAATTAATTTAGCAGTCATTTCTCACATTACTTTCAAGAGGTGCTAACTCAGTCTTTTCTTGGTACTCATCCCCACCTGCATTTCTCTTGAAATTTCATAAGAATTTTTATGCTTGATTTGATAATATTTTGAATAATTACTTTATGGTAAGGATTGTTGTCTCATTGCTTTTTCAGTGCTTTGACTCTTTATAATTTTGCTTTTGCTGTGTGTGTGTGTGTGTGTGTGTGTGTGTGTGTGTGTGTGTGTGGTGTGCACATGGTCATGCATACATGCACGAGAGAGAGAGAGAGAGAGAGAGAGAGAGAGAGAGAGCAAGCTTGTGAAAGTCAGAGATCGACATTGAGCTATCTCCTCAGTCACTCTTTACTTTTGAGACCTGATCTTTCTCACTGAATCTGAGCTCATTGATTGCCAGACTGGCTGGCCAGTGAGCCCCAGTATTCTCCCTGTCTTTACTCCCAGCACTGGATTATTAGCATGTACCACCATATCTAGCTTTGTGCCTAAGTCCTAGGGATATAAACTTAGGTCCTCATGCTTGCACAATAAATCTTTATCCATTGAGCCACCTTTCCAGCTATTTATTCTTTTCTATTATCACAACATTTGGCATAATGTTATGTTATAATTATAACACTGCTGTAATCCATATGAGTATGATAACAATCCATACCATTTAACAGAGTGTCATTGTTTGCAATAGAGCTCACATAAATTATCACTTTGGCCTTTTGATAAGAGCTGGAGGGAACATTTGGATTCTTCCCCCTTTACAAGGGTTTCTATTCAATTATCGTTGTGCACCTGAACAAGAAGTAGATATGTAGAGACACCTAGTCCATTGCTTATAATTTGAAATAATATTTACATTTAATAGGTAGCAGATGAGAACGACCAAAGTACAGTTGTGCAGTAATCAAAGGGGCACTGACCTGTTTTATATGAGCAACACTGTTAACTGTGAGCCAAGAAGAAGAATTCTATCACTCATTATTTAAATAACCTATTGTGGATATTTCTGTGTATTTGAATTATAGGTTGGACAATTTTACTTTCTTAAAGATTATTGAGCATTGTGCTTGCATGTATATCTGTGTACTGAATGTATGCCTATTGCCTGCAGAAGGCAGAAAATGACATTGGATCCCTTGGACCTAGAGTTACAGACAATTTTGAGGTACCATATGGGTGCTAGGAATTGACCATGAGTCCTCTGGAAGTGCAGCCAGTGCTCTTAACCCCTGAGCCATCTGTCTGCCCTTGCTGCCTTTCATATAAAAAGGTTTATAATTTTTCACTTGCACAGAGAAACATCCCTGCTGTTTAAGATGACCAAGATTGTTCAGGAGTCAAAGAAAGTAAATGAACGATTCTCTCCTTTCTACATAAAATATTCCAAGCAAAAGATGGAAAGCATTCCTAAACCTCTGACCCACTGAGCATTTCCTCCTTAGTTTTCTCCTTTTCATGGAACATGCTCTTATGTCTGCTTCCAGCAAGGACTCTTTGTCAACTCAGAAAGTTCCTTCCTCATTAAGAAAATCACAGGAAGGAAGGGCCCGAGAGAGTTCCCTCATTGTCTATATTAAGAAATTATTTTTAACATTCTTTAATGCCCATGGCCAGAAATTGCTGCTTTTGTTTAAGGCAAGGTTTCTTGTCCTAAACGTATTTTCTCCTCATTTTGATGAGCGACAGGAAATAAGCGGGGAAGTTTTAAATAAGCCATCTCATTCCTCAGTGCTTAATTGCTTTGCTATGAAGGGAGGTAGTTGAACTGTGTGATCTCTAGTCTCCTAATTTAAAAATTCTGAGTCAATGTCGTGCACAATGGTCTAAATATAACACTCTGCCTGTCCTGTCAGTCATATGGCATTCCTTTACAAATTCACTTCCTCCCCTCATTGTGTCCAAGATCAAATTTCTCTCATATAGTCCTACAAGCTTAATTACTGCTAAAATATTGATTGTTCTCAAATGTAAATCTACAACTCATCATTCTCAGAACTATTTCTGGGATGAGTTGTAGGTACAACTCATCTGAACAGAGCTCTCCAGGGAGTAAAGATGGGAATCTCCTTACTCAGTTCACCCATGTGAAGGACAAAGAAGTACTCTATACATCATAAGTATTTTGGAGAATCTTACAACAGAGAAAACTGATTCTTACAGTGTTTCAAGGACTTATTAGGTACTAACACGTTTTTTGTGTACCTACCTACCTGCCCTTGAGTCCTTCATAAGCACCATACAAATATCTTCTGGTTCATAGATAATCCATATTGAGTTAAGTGTCCTTTTCTAGTTGCTTATGTTTCAGTGGAAGATTAACTACTAATATCTCTATTTCTCAATCCACACATACATTTTTCCATTTATGTTTATTTTTGGCAGTTAAATTTTTGTACTATAGGTCAAAATATTTAAATGATTCATATTTGAATGTTTACTGAACCCAGACCAAGAAGAAGAGGAATTAGAAAAGAAAACATCAGTGTGGACAGTTAAGCTTACAAAAAATTCTGTACCATTTATGATTTTCATTCTACTTTAATGTTAGTAAAAAACAGGTGTCATAGGCGGTTGGAAATAATTAACTGAATACTTACTGTGGAATACAAAACAATGATTATGGGAATGTAAAAATCATTTGAAGGCCAAATCTTGTAGCTATGATTTGAAATCTGTGATGGTGTGAAATAGCAAAGAATCCTCCCATTCCCTAGAAGGAAGTACTTCAAATGATGCCATTTTATGAATATAAGCACACAAACTTCCTTACAAACAGACTTCCAGCGAATAATAAGATTCTCTGTAAATATTAGAATAAAGTTGATGAAGCCTCTCATTTTCTGTGTGCACATTGAGGACTAATTGGAGGCATACAGCTGCTTTGACTTCATTGCTCATCTGTGAACTGGATTATTAAACAAGGTCACTCTTATCGCTTGTCACAAACCCGGCTTACCTTAGTTAATTGTTAATAGCTCTGACCTGTGGCTTTCAGTAAGTGAGTTATCAGGTCAGTACTGTGTGGGACAGTTATTTAAAGTGAAAGCAATTCCCTGCTTGCTTTATTCTAAGCATTAAACAAATGGTCTTTGATGGGCAAAGATGTAATGCTTAAATTGCATGTCAAGGGAATATGTTTTCTCTTATGAAGCTAAGAGCAGTAATTTAAGAAAATGAGCTTGTCTGCTCAGACATTATTCACAATTGAAACTCTACTCCATCCCGTGGCTAACAGTTTATTCTTACCCCCAGGTTCAGTTTTAAGAGGGCAACTATTTGTCTTATGATGTTTTTAATGACTCTTAATTCAAGTTATGGGTGAATTCTCTGCAATGAGGAAGATTTATGAAAACAAGGGAGATGTCAGTATAGATTTATAAGTCCAAATGGCATATTTAAAATACCTTATCATTTTAAAATAAAAGTCTCAACCTTTTCAGCTAACAAGGACAATGAAAAGTTTGCAAGTCAGAAGTGATGTGGCCATGGGAAATAAATGACTGAATGACATCAAGTAAATAACATGCAATAGAAAAGGAAGTCAAGTATGGTATATCTGACATATCAAAAATATCTTACTTTTTTTCTTTTGAGAGCAGAATACTCAGCAACTGGGTCATTTATAAGAGCAAAGCTCTGTTTCTTACAGCTTTGGAAACAGTGAAGCATGAGGACATGGAGCAGGTGTGTCACAAGAGCCTTCCTGCTGGGTCCCAACATAGTGGAGGGTGGCCTGCAGTGACAAGGAATGCTGGTTGACACGAAGAAAATTGGGTCACACTACTCTTTGATCAGAAACCCATTCCCATTCCTCTCAGTTAATGGTTCTAACTTATTCATGAGTGTACTCCCTGATGACCTCATAATCTCTTAAAGTCCCCCTTTTAACATTGCTACAACAAGGATTCAGTTTCAACCTGTGCTTTAGAAGGGGACACTCAATCCATCACAGCCACACATCATTACTTCATTTCCTGTCTCCAGACACATGCCTGAATGACGGATCTCATTTAGGAAACAGCATGGGAACTCATAGTTGTTGAAATGTTCAGAGGGAAATGCTTTGATTTTCTTTGCATTGACCATTGTCCACTGTGCAAGGATAGAAATCTGTAAGGTCTGTTTTGCTAAAAATAAATTCATAAAATTAGGAGACATTTCTATGGAGGTAAGGACACAAACTCCATAAAGGATGGTATTATTTTAACATAAACTTCATACTAGGCTTTGAGCATTTTTAATCCATTCTTTTTGGGGCTCCCTATATGGATCATCTGTATGGCCCTCATTAGAGGCTCACTGGTACCAAGTGCTCATTGGCAATCATTTGTGGTGGACTCTGGTACCAAGGTGAAGGTTTCCTTTCTTCTAGGATGCACATTCACGTCAGGCAATGAGGAGTGGTCCTGCAGATGCAATGAAGAGCTGGTGTGGCGTGAGATAAATTGGATCTCTAGATTTACTTTGCTATAGCCTGGATTGTTCTTATTGTACCAACATGAAAATCTCTATAAAGTTTAGCTGAGAAAATTTAGAAATTTGGAGGTGACTCACTGCTCAGGCATGAAAACTGTTGGGGCTCTTTGTTATAGTAAGAACAGTACTGGTACTCAAGGTCATAGAGAATCAGACATTGGAGATAGACCATTTAAGGTTCTTTCATTCATTCTCTACAACTCATGTGACATGATGGAGATCTCATAGAGCATGAACATGAAATTTAGTCTAATGAAAATCCAAGTACACTGCCTGGAATATCTCCAGTTTGAGAGATCCAAATAAATAAAAGTTATTCATTTATAAATAAATACACATATTGAAAATATTTGTTTCAGGTTAAGAAAAAAAAATCAATGACACTCCCTCCTTCCTTTCTCTCATCTCTTTAACATTTGAAATCAAGGCCTATACAGGTAGCACAGATTTTGTTTTCTCCATGGTTACTTTCCACCATATTCTATGAAATCTCATTCTTGTTCTTTTCATGAACTATTGGGAAGATTTTAAGACAGATTTTAGTTACTTATTAACATTCTGTCACTATAGCAAAGTATCTGAACAATTAGCTTATAAAGAAAAAAGGTCTATTTTGGCTCATAATAAGGGAGGTTCCAGTCTAGGATCCACTGACCCTGTTGTGTTGGTCTTTGCCATGAGGAGCACATGAAGGGGGAGAACACAGTAGAGCTAACTGATTACATCATAATCCAAGAAGCAGAGCGGATAGGAAGAACAGACAAGGCCCATTGTCATATCCCCAGTTACCTAAAGACCACTAAGCTAAGATCACTTGCTAAGCTCTACTTCCTGAAGCTTTCACTATTTCTCCAATAGCAGCATCCAGAAGATCAAGCTGTGTATGCACAGTCAGATACTGGACACATTCAGAGCATGGCAGTCATATATGCATATGTGGGGAGGAATCTTTCTTCAGATATGGAGCTATGCAATAGTTCTTTAGATTTGTTTTGAGTAGGCAACTCTTGGATTCATATTACTTTGCTGTTTAAAGATTTATTTTGTATATGTGAATGTTTTGCAACATGTATGTATGTATATCACATGCATACTTGGGGCCTGTAGAGGTCAAAAGGGTGCACTGGATACCCTGGAACTGTAGGAACTGTAGTTACAGAAGATTGTAAACTGCCACGTTTGTGCCAGAATTGAACCTTGGTACTTCAGAAGGGGAGCTAATGCCCTTAACTTCTGAATACCTCTCAGTCCTGGATTACTATTCTTAATGATGGCACTATCTGCATGCCAGGCAAGGATTCATTTATCATCTCACTCATTATATTAATGTTTATGTCAATCCTATCAACATTAGTGACTCATATTTCTAGAGAAGGAACCTTAACAGTTATGAGTTGGTTTAAAGAGCAAAGGGCTTAGGACTTGCTTGCAATTCCCCATATCCTGCCTGTTGGCTTCTTTTAGATTATATAGATTTTTATTGGAAGTTTGTAGTCATGTAACTTGTATGTAGATTAAGGAAATGGTAACTGTTCCTGAATTTCTTCAAGCCTTCTCAAAAAGAAGCCAATCAGTTGTTGGTGCAGTGGGCTAAGAAATGACTCTAGAATGACCACTGCTGGCTGCTACTTTCATGCTGCTCTTAGCTCTGTTTGGGAGGACTCATTAGAACGATTGTGTTAATACTGACCCAACAGGCTGCTAAAACCCAGGGTGTGGACGGGCTTTATCTGGTGTGTGGTAACTTGAATGTATTCCTAGATGAAACTTTTCCCCCTTATAAACACAGTTTATGGAGCATTATACTAGCTACTTGAGTATTGTGGTAGCAGAGAGTAATTCATATTTATTTTGTGCTCAATAAATTCATGGAATTTTGGGAGTTCTGACATTATACTCTCCAATTCAGGGCTAGGAAGTATCCCTCTGTATTCTTCATTAACTGGTGTACTCATAGGGCTGTTATATTTACCAAAAAAAAGAGAAAAAAACCTACACTGTTAATATACAAAGTGTTATAAGCATTTAGAAACTGTATCAAAATTATATGTGATTTTTGCCCACAAATCTATAGATATATTTGACTGAAGTTTCTGTTCTGGTTATCTTTGACTGTCAAGTTGACATATCCTAAATCACCTGAAAAAGGAGTCTTAAACAAAAGTATTGCCTAGATTGGATTGGCCTGAGAGCATGTCTATGAGGGATTATCTTCATTATTAATTTATGTAGAAGAGTGCAGTCCCACCTGGGGTAGTTCTGTTCCATTGACAGGTAGTCCTGGGTTGTTTAGGAAAACTAAGTGTTCCTGCATGGTTTCTGTTAGTGATTACTGTTACTGTGTATTGTTGGTGATGAATTCAGATATGTATCTTACACAGGTTATTCATCAGAAAGTGAAAGTTGATTTGTTCTCTAGCCAATAAATTTTCTATTGAGATTTAATGGTGTAAGCAGAGAACCTTATGTGTTCTAACTCTGTCTTTTCTGAAATGTATTGGATCACAATCACAGTATATCCTGACTGTGATAACCCAAGTGACTCTACTGTTCAGACACTAATGAAAGTGGAAGGGTAAATGAAGGTCCAAAGGGTAAGGCAAGGGTGAGGTACCAGGGAGGAAATGTAACCCCTTCATTCGTTATCGTTTAATAACACCCATGGAGAACACAATATCAACAAGGAGGCATGGCAGGATGCTGATTGAAGTGATGCATTATTCTTGTTGAGAAATGCTCTTGCAATTCCTCCAGAGGAACAAGCACAGTGCCAACACCACTTCTCTTGTGTGAATGTTATGGAGACAGTGAGTGCTGTACTTTGGGGCCAGTAACATGGAGATATCTAGAAAAGGACAATTTCTGCTCCTCACTAGTCTCACATGGACCAATGGCCCTAATAGGTGAGTGAAGTGCAGTAAATGGTTCACAAACAGGGCTATGGTCAAGAGGTTGCTGGCTGCTTAGTAGCCAAAATCTTGATTGTCTTCTGTTAACTCTTTGGGTAAAAGTAACTCCAAATTCTAATGTCAGCACTACATAATATCCCAGTGTATATGATCCTAAGAAAGACTGCAAGGCAGTAGGAGTGAGCTCTTTACCCAAGATGCCTCTCTTCATTAGTTATAAAATCCAGGGAAAACAAAGTTGTAGGTACTGTAACCCTCCTTCAAGCACCTGGGTGAGCAGCTGTAAGAGAACTGAGTTCATGAGATAGAATTGCCGAATCCTCTACTTCACCCAAGTAGAGCCTAGAATACTAAGGTACCAAGTATTTGTCCCAGTTAGCTGATCTCATCTTGGGTTTTTGATTGAATTAGACAGAACAGACAATGAAGATTAAAATTAACCTTACATTAGTATGTAGGGGCCTCATGTTTCAATTTTCTTAGTATTTACTTCATTGGAGTGAACTAGCCCACATGTATGTCTACCGCTTGAACTAGAGATTAACCTGTTTCCTCTTTAGATTTTGTTCCCTGACCCTCACCACAGTCCCATGTTGTCTTCTGAAAAGATGTGGTGCATATGATGTCAAGCAGAGATAGTTCTATCCACCAAAAAGAAATGACTTCAAGCCAAAAGAAAAAGAATTGTAAAGGAAGTAAGCTTTAGACAGGATGGTACCCAAAGCAGAGATACTATAAGCCGTGCCTCGAGGGGATTCCTGTCTGCTGGATATTTATCACACCATAGGCTCTCCTCAGAGGTGCTCACACAGAACACCTTTGGTTTTGGTTTGAATCAGTGACTGTTTTGCTTAGAGAGGGAAGGAATGTGAACGTGGGTGGAGACTCTTGAGCGCCCTCTAGAGCTGGGAGCTTGCTTTTAATTCTCATCTTTTAAGTGCTATGATTTCTCCTTGACTCCCCAACACCATGGTTTCTTTTTCTTTAAATATTTTTGTTACTTATAATCGCATAAATGTCTAAGCACAACCTGCTATGCATGTTTAGTGTTGCTTGTATGTATATGATTTCAGGGCTGACCTCTTGGTATTGGATATCCAATCAGGGAAAGTCTTTCTGGGCAAGGCTATTTCTCCCTCCTTCAGCAGTTGTTAGTTCCTTTGCCAAGTATGAGGTCTCTTGATATCTAACCCTGTGAGTTACTCTTAATCTTGTGCTGGTTTCCCTTTACTGTAAGCCAAGAGATACTGGTAACAAGTCATCAGTTCTTAATTCTTCTTCAACCAAGACATAAGTTGACCGCTGTTTTGAGAGAGAGGAAAAAAAAAAAAAACGAAAATACATTGCTGTGATGACTTTTTTTTTTTTTAAAAAAGCTCAGCTATAAAAAATTAGGACACTTGAAATATCAAAATAAATGTATGACTCATAAAGAAGAACTCTGATTAGCAATGCATCATGCACTAAGTTGTAAGAATTGAGGATTAATAGACTATATGAAATAAACTTTTAGATATCTATAGAAATTGATGAAAATTATTGCCATATAAATACTTTCAACATTTTAACACTCCTAATTTTTGAAATTTATTATTATTATTATTATTATTATTATTATTTTATTATTATTATTGTATGTGTTTGTGTGTGTCTGTCATCCTGCCTGCCATTATGTGAGTGCAGGCATCCATATGCTAAGCTGTACATGTGAAGGTCAAAGGACCACTTCCTGGAGTTGTTCCCTTCTTCCATCTTGTTGAAACAGCATGCCTTCTCTTGTTTCTGCCTTACTGCTTTCTCGGAGAACTGGCTTATGTGCTGACTTTGCTGTTTTTTTCTCTCTTCTTGCCATAGGAGCACTGGAATTACAGATGTTCACCACTGCATTTGCTCTTGGGTTTTAAGTCAAGCCTTCAGGTTTCTGCAGCAGAAGTCTTTATCCTCTGAGCAATCTCCACCTGTCTATCTTCAAAACTAACAGCAAACCCATATATTCATCAAATTGTCTTAAACAGCACTGTATTGGTTATAACCAAGTATTACATAAGAGAAGCATAGTTTTAGGAAATTTCTGCCTGGATTTTTATAAAAGCAGTTACACATCATAAAACTGTGTAGCTTCACAATAATTTAGCTATTGTTAAAGCAAGAAGGAAAAAGCTCTTGGCTTTAAATAACTAAGTTATTCTCCTCTCCTGTGGGTTGTTAGAGAAGCAGGTTCACTACTGTTTAACATTAGATTTCTCACTTTGAAACAGTTCTGTATCTTACTCAGTTCCTCTCCTCAGAGGAGGCATCTGTTGACTCTGGGCATAGAGGGTGCCCGGCCCTGTATTATAGCAGGTATATATTATTTGGATGATCACCCACAAAACACCTTACAAGAATCAAATGAAGGTCTGGGTTTATCACTCATAGAAATCTTACATTAGTGTCTGGTGAGATGTTTCTCTGCATAAAGTCTTTTGCAGCCAAGCTTGATGAGCCGAGTTCTATCCTGGAACCCACATGGTGGGAAGAAACAATTGACACAGACAAGATGCTTTCCTACCTCCACATGTGCACCCTGGCCTGGCCGCACTTACACACAGACAAATAGATGTAAAAAATTTCAATTGTGTCACTAAAATACACTCATAATTAAAAAAGAAAAAGGCTTGGAAATGTTAAAAATGAAAAACTACAAAATTACAAGCTAATTCTCAGCTAAAATGTGAAAATTAAATTATGTTTTAAGAAATCATGAAATTCTGCAAGAGCATAATGGAGAAAAGTGTCAGATAAGAATATATCCTGCTTAGGAAAATATCGGATCCAGTTTTCTCCTGTGTGTGAAGAATGTGGGGGAACAGATAATAAAAGGCCATTGTAGAACAGTGATAAACTTGAATCTGCACTGGCTAGGACATCAGGACAAGGACTTGTGGCTGTCTTGTGGGTGGTCTTGGAACACCAGGAGTAGTCAGACCAGGCCTTGATCAAGGCCCCAGATTATCTGCACAAAGGAGCAGTTGGCATTTTTAGAAGGAATGTCCTTTAGGAGGAAGATCTAAGAAGATATAAGGGATATAGAACCCAGGAATGCTGTTACCTAGTGGACCTCAGGAGAAAGAATGATGGACAGGCAGAGAATTGTTACAGAATGCTATCAAGGAAAGATAAATCTATGCAGAAGACGAGAGAAGGAAACAGGTACTGACCACAAATTTGAAGATTGGATGTTGTATGGATTGTTGAGCCCTATTCAGTGGCAATGAGGCAGAGATGCTCAATATGTATTGATTAAGTGCACTGTGTTTTTTTCGCTACAGTTCACTAGGGCAGAACGAGTTAAGCTATTCATAAAAGGGCATCACTTGCCATTCTGGAGAGGAATCTGGGCACCAAGAAAAAATCTTGCTCTTTGTGTCTGAATTAACTACCCCTCAAATATGCAGGTTAAGTCAAGACAATCAGAGCAAGAGTAAACTTCAACTCTGGACTTCAGATAGCAGTCGTGTCTAAGTTCCCAGGTGAAGGCAAGGAGAGACATGTTCAGCAGAGCAAGGCACTCACCTGACACTTGAATGCAAAACAAGCCTTTCAGTCCTTTCTGTTTCATTATAGAGTAAAAACGTGTTCCTGGGAAACAAATATACTTTTTCCCTCCATGAAAAGTCCTAATGCATTAACAAACAAAAAAAAACCCTAACCTCATATAAAACCAAAGATTGAAAAACACAAGGAAATAAAAACCAAATGTTCAGGTGCATTTTCTCCAGGATGGAGTCTTATTTGACATAGCATTTTGTAAAAAACCAAACAAAGGTGTTAAAAGCAGCTGCACTCCCCTCATGCAGAGTTCTTTGTTCCCTACTGTAAATATGTTAATTGTTCATCTGTTTGACCAAGGTCTGCAGGCCCACAGAGTGCCAAAGGTATTTGTGCTATTGATTCACCAGTAGATGCAACACTGTCCCTAGGTCAGAGTAAGTTTGGGTCAGTGTGAGAGTGTACATATTCTAATCTTTCCTCAAGTGGTGGCTTTTCCACACAATTTTTTTTTCCTGATATGAAACATGTCTTTGTGAGATTTATGGCTTTAAAGAGACAATATAAATATAAGTCCCTAAACAGGTAAGGAATTTAGTGAAGAGAGTGTTGAATCAAAGAGGCCTTGTTCTAAGTATGTGTTGGAATGTTTCTGAAGTTAACGATGTAGCTGAGTTTTGTGGCACAAATGTTTTAAGTCCTAAGATTCTGCATGTAACAAAAATGAGAAAAAGTATTCACAATGAATGCAGAGAGGGTTTCTTCATTTTTATTACTAGCGTGGTGTGTGCACATAAGTACATGCCACAGGTCACATGCCGAGGTCAGAGGACAACTGAGGCAGAAGTCAGTTCTTTCTTTTTGCCATGTGAGTTCCATAGATTGAACTCGGGTCATCAGAATTACAGGGCAAGCGCTTTTGCCCACTGAGCCATCTTGTCAACACAGGAAAAAATACTTTTAAAATAAAATTTAATATTTTAAAAATATATATGA
The DNA here is from genome assembly GCF_004664715.2 of Peromyscus leucopus. Classification (NCBI taxonomy): domain Eukaryota; kingdom Metazoa; phylum Chordata; class Mammalia; order Rodentia; family Cricetidae; genus Peromyscus; species Peromyscus leucopus. Next base: position 97,439 of record NW_023505552.1, on the reverse strand, counting down.
ATGCTATAATAATCATTCATGTAATTGGTAAGACAATTTTTCCATAAAAGTGATTATGTGATTTTACCAGTTGTTCTCAAAGATAAGACAAAATTTTCATAAGCTAAAACACATTCAATGTATATATATATATGTATGTATGTGTGTGTATACATTGTGTGTTTTCATGTAAGAGAAAGAGATTAATATAAAAAAGTCCTATATTGAGCAAGAAGGACCAGAAAAGGAGAAAAGTTAATTTTCAAATCATAATACAATCCAAAAGCTAAAAGCTAGAGAGATGGTTTAATGGTTAGGAGTGTTTGCTATTCTTACAGAGGACCCAAATTTAGTTTCTGCCCCCATGTCAGGCAGCTCACAGCCGTGTATATCCTCAGCTTCAGGGGTCCCATGCCCTCCCTGGACTCCTTGGGTACTGTGTTCACATGTGGGCATACCTACACAGAGACACACAAATAAAAACAAAAATACATCCTAAGAAAAAGAAACCAGAAGGTAAGTACCCTACATCCTTAAACACTTTTTATTTTAAAACTACTGGCATTCATCCAATGTTGAGAACCTTTAAGGTGATGGATTGTCTTTCTTTTGTTACTTAGCAACTATATAAATTCAGTCAATATCTTATTACCTAAGATTCAAGCACACGTATACAGATTTAATAGGGTCATTATAGTTTCACCTGTTTTGTTTGATTTATGGTGAACAAAACCTAAAATCAATTTGTGGTTTGGTTACCGGAATATATGTGTTTTATTTATGTGTATTTGTTTCCAATTTAACCATGCTTGGTGATATTAATTTTTCATAGCTTTGTCAACTGAGATAGGAATTCAATATTCATTCACAGTAGTTCTGGATTGAAAGAAGTCTATTTTTTACACTAATTATTTATTTGTGTGTAAATATGTGAATGTAAATATGGAGGCCAGAGGTCAACTTTGCATGACATTCCTCATTTTACCATCTGTCTTAGTTAGAATTTCTGTTGCTGTGAAGAGATACCATTACCACAGCAACTCTTACAAAGGAAAACATTTTAATTGGGTGTCTTACAGTTCGAGGTTTAGTCCATTATCATCATGGCAGGATATCGGAGCATGTAGGCAGACATGGTGCTAGAGAAGGAGTTGATAGTAGAGAAGAAGCTACATCATAATCTGCAGGTGACAGGAAGGGTCTGAGAACATGGGTGGGCCTTGGGCATATATGAGACCTGAAAGCCTGCCTTCACAGTGACACACTTCCTCCAGCAAGGCCATACCTGCTCTAACAAAGCCACACCTCCTAATAGTGCACTCCCTATGTGCTTATGGGAACCAATTACATTCAAACTACCACCCTATTTGACTTAATTTCTTTCTTCCTTTCTTTTTTCTTCTTTTTTTTTTCTTTTTTTTTTTTTTTTTTTTTTTTTTTTTTGAAAGACAGGGTCTCTCTCACTAGCGTAGAACTCTTGATTGTAGCTCTGGTGTTGCAAATGGCAGACTTTTTAATGTATGTTCTGGAGTTTATAAACTTTTCTGAAGCAATCATATAAAAAGCAACAGTTTTTGACATGAAATCTACATTTTCCTACTCTGTGTCTCACACTAAATCCTGCAGATGGCTAAGAGGCCATGAAGAACAGTCTCCAGTTGCTTTTACTGAGGTTCCAAGTTTTTAACTTACTTTTCTTTATATGCTTTGTTTTTTATCAGGTTTCTGCTATTCAGTTAATATGCAGAGTGAATATAATGAAAAGAATGTATGACCCAAATAAATGAGAAGTGCCCTGTCCTAAGGTATTAGGGAGAACAGAGAATTCCACATGACATTCTGATCATCAGTCAGCAACATATTTTCCAAGCACTTCTGTGGCATTAGTGACTGAACCGCATGCACACAGGCTCCTCAGAGTAAATGAAACAGTTACAATTCTCTATGACTGAAAGGTAAGGATGGCCTTGTTATTGCATGTCCTCAAACAATAAATTTATTATACATTTTCTTTTTGTAATGGTACACAAAGGACATAGTGTATTTAAAACCTTCCTGGTCTTGGAGGACTGGGATGACGGAGAATGATCTCATATCTGTATCTTACATAGTTACTCATTGATCTAATTATAGAACTGGGGGAAGTTGGAATGTCAGATGTGAGCTAGAAAATGATGCTGGGAATACTTTACTCAGTGACATGAAGGCTATGTGCCAAAATGAAAGCATTCTTTCTCTCTCTCTACCCATCTATCTTCTTCTCTTATCTATCTACCATATATTACCTATTACCTATCTATCACCTATCATAAATATCTTTCCATCACTATTAATATATACCAATAAATCCGTCATTTAACTGTAAAACCATCTTATTTCTATCATCTTTCAATTTATCTGTCACCAATTTATCAATTTATCTTCTATTATCTATCATTTAGCAAAATGTCTTCTATGTATCTATGTATCTACCTATCATATACTTTTTATCATCTCATCTACACTCATTTATTTATCTACCCATCTATCTTTTTCCTATCATCTTTCATTAAACCTCTCCTTCCAACTATATTTTATCTACCCATCAAACTATATTGTCTATCTGCTACCTAGACTCTATTTGAGCATAAGGAGCACAGAACTGAAATTGTTTTATGCATTCTATAAAACACTATATTTATAGAAAGCCATATACTGCTCTTCAACAATTCTCCCTACATTCTACATTCAATGGTGTCTGATGGGTCTCAGTGTTTTAAGTTACAGTAGTCTATTGTTAAAGCACCTTTATTTAAATTGTGTTTACTTTGGCTGTTCAAATGTTTCATACTTTATTCTTTTAGGATAATGTACGTAAAAAAAATCTATACAATAATATATTTACTAGCCAATAAAATATAAAGCAATAAATAGCTGATAGTAAAAGATAAGTTTTTAATTCACCTAATTTTCTGTTTGTATAGCATTGAGGAATGTATAATGATCTATCTATATATATATATCATATATATATCAGTATATATATACATATATATATGTATATAGCCTTTATAATAGTGAGAAAACTCTAGCATTTCCATCCTATTATAAGCCAAAATGTTCATACTTACTAGGTTTGATTAAAATGAGCACTTATAACTGTGCAAAATTAGATAGGATTAACTGAAATCCCCACAGTAATGACTGAATTCAGCTACCAAAAACAAAAAGTAACTAAAAGTCATCTGTGAAAAAATAATTTTGGTGCTGGGAAGATGGCTCAGTTGGGAAAGTGCCTACTTTGGAGCATGTGACTTGGAACTTGTTCCCAGATACCCTTGCAAAAAGCTTGGCACAGTTATGTGCATCTATACTCCTATCACTTTGATGGGGGTAGATGTTTGGATGGGTGGGCAGAGACAGACAGATCCCTTTAATTCACACACCATAATGAGCAGCTGGTTCAGTGAAAACCTGGTCTCAAAGATAAAGTGGAGGGCTCATAAGGAAGACACCTGAAGTGCATGGCTGGCCTCTGTGCACAGGTGCATATGTATGCCCACCAACAAGACAACATGGTTGGTTGGTTTTATGTTTGGTTCTGTACAGCAAGTAGTCCAGAGAGAGACTGCCCTGGTCTGCTGTGACACCTGAGGGTTTATCCTCAGATGACTTGTGACCTTCTGCTTGTTACTCCACACTCACTTCTGGTGTTACTCTGAGTTTGGGGCAGATGATATTAAAATAACAAAAGCACACCTGAGCTGGCTCATGTTTCTTTAAACGAAAATTTCCAGAAAGCTCCCGATGTGGTATATAGTGTTGCTACCCAGTCTGCAGCTATTTTCAAGGACAAGGGAGTCTATATGTGTCACATGTACAGAATGTGTGTCCTGAAACAAATGGGTGAGTTTGTGGCAGACAGGAATGCTGGGTTGATAGTTCTGCTTGTGTCGAGACCACTACTTCTTCTACACAGGGTCTCCTGAATACCACAGCATTCTTTATTTTAAAATTCATTAGATTACTTGTGTTATGGTGTGGTGTGTGTGTGTGTGCCGTGTGCGCGCGCGCGCGCGCACACACACATTTTCACACATGGCTCACATGCCATCTGTATGCACACATCTAAGCACATACTACAGCACAAGTGTGCAGGTCAACTTGTAGAGCTCAGATTGTCAGCTTTGAGAGCAGGCATTTTTACTAGCTGAGACACCTCCTTAGCTGGCCCCAGGATCATTGTTTTTAAATCTCTTCATACGAGTGTATGTTGTGGATGGGAACTAAGGAAGGGCTACTGGGAAGGGCCATGCTCTCCAAGATGTTCTCCACCAGCTTGAGAGAAGCATGGGATCTCAGGCTCTGCACTTGAGGGGAAGACTGTTTTGTAAAGTGATGGTGTGATTGATACATTAACACAAACTGTGACACTGAGAAGGAAGCTGGGAATGAGGACAGCTGCTCCACAGAAAGATGCTCTAAGGGACCTGAGAAAAAATTATGTGCTGTGGTAGTCTTCTAGTGAGATCTTCAGAGTACAGCAGGTCCCCTTTTACATATACTTCTAAAGACTAAAATGTCCATATTTACTGTATTATTCTTTGAGTATCATTCGTTGAATGAATATATTTACTCAGAAGTCGCAGCATACTACAAAATAGATTTATTTTTGTTTTATGTATATAAGGGTTTTGCCTACATGTATGTTTGCAACCCACACACATTCCTCATTCTTGCATGCATTGAACCCTTGGAACTAGAGTTATGATTGGTTGGAGCCACTGTGCTGGTATTGGAAACTGAACCTGGTGTGGTCTTAACCGCTGAGTCATCTTTCCAGCCCCTCTGGTACCAATTTTCATTATATGTACTTAATATATTACAAACATTTATAGGTTCAACTATGTATTTTGTGAACTCCATTGTCAGTAACAGATATTGGAAATCATATGTATGAAAAATAAAATAATTAATGTAATATGGTAGCATCTTGAAATAGCTATAGTATGCTCTCTTGTGAGAAAAGATCCACTATATAATAACGCAGTCTTCCTTTTAAAACACATCTGGACAATTTGAAATGAGCCACTTTTATTTTCAGATACATCTTCACTTTATATATGTCTGGAGTTGGTAAATTAAAGGATGCTATGAAAACAGCATTTCTGTATCAATATAAATGTAATTTATTTAATAGGTTTGTTTTAGTTTGAAAACTGAGCTTTTTGAGCTGGGTCTGGGGGTGACAGACTATATTACCAGAAGGATCCTGAAGAGACTGAAGCAGAAGGATCACGAAGTGAAGGCCTGGCTGGGCTGTAGAGAAAGTCAAAGGCCAGCCTGGGCAACTTCATGAAAACTCGTGTCTAAAAGTAAAAGACGGACTGGGGGTTGGATCTGTGCTATAGTGCTTTCCTAGCAATGCAAAACCCTAGGTTAAAACCCCAGTACCAAAAAAAAAAAAAAAAAAAAAAGAAAAAAAGAAAAGTGCTAAGTTTTCCAGCAATCACAATATTATATTTCTATCTATTTTCCCCAGATATATATCCATCTAAAAGAACTCATCCTGACTTTCTAGAGACTCTTCGGCAGTGTGAAGCTGGACAGAACACTACAGTTTTATGACTCAACTTTTATATATTCCCTGAGCAAAAATTCAATTTTGTCTCCTCATTTCCCTACTGCTAATCACCTTTAAGAAAACAAGACTAGTGCTGTGGCTGTAATAGCACAAATTCAATTATCTTTTGAAACTAGGTTTCTCTCTTTGCAAATTGGATTAGTTATAGACTTATCATTTGTGAAAGGTAATGAAGTTGTTTATAAAGGAAAGGATGGTTTCTTACTTTTTCAGAGAGTTTTTTTGTTGTAATTTTATATTTCAATGAGATTGGGGGAAAGAGTTGTATTTACTTTGTAGTTTCTAGCATTAGGCTCTCAAACTTTAGATTCCTTTTCTTTTCCCATTAGCGGTCCAGAACAATGGTCTTGTTTAATCTTTCATTTGTTTAGGAGTATTTATCACTTGGCTGTAGGCACCTTAAGTTTTCCTGAACCTCAGAGAATGTTCAAGGCCCAGATCAGAGCTTTTTCAACATTCCACCTTGCCCCAGGCCAGTGTTTCTTTGTCGCTGCTACTTGCCAATTTTATATTCCGGCATGACAGAGGCCATTATTCCTGCCTATACAAGCTGCTAAAGTATTTGACTACATTTTTGCATTGTGTTGTGTGTGTGTGTGTGTGTGTGTGTGTGTATGTATGTATGTTTAGTTTTTTCACATGCATCTGCCTGTATGTGGAAGTCAGAAGTCAATATTGCTGTCTCAATTGTTCTCCACCTTATCTTTCAAGACAGGGTCACTCACTGAACCCGGCAATTACCAACTGCCTAGACTGGTTGGCCAGGACACTCTGGAGATCTTCCTGTGTAGCACGAATCTTAAAATGTCTTATTAATAAAAACAAACCTGGAGCCAGGTATTGGGTGTGAAGGCTGAAAAATCAGAGAAACAGAACAAGCTACAGCTAACCTCACCTCACGACTTCTCAGCCGATTCTGTTTCCTCAGACTGAAACTTCTGAATCTTCATCTAACTGGATCTCAGCTGAACTGCTTCTAAAAGCTAAAACCTTCAAAAGGCCTCTCATTCTTGTTCATCATGCCTCATATACCTTTCTGCTTCCTGTCATCACTTCCTGGATTAAAAGTGTGAATCACCATGCCTGGCTGTTTCCGCTGTGGCTCTGAACTCATAGAGATCTGGATGGATCTCTGCCTCCCAAGTGATAGGATTAAAAGTGTGTGTGCCACCATTTTCTGGCCTCTATGTCTGTCTAGTGGCTGTTCTGTTCTCTGACCCCCAGATAACTTTACTAGGGTGCACAATATATTGGGGAACACAATATCACGACGTTCTGGTCTGCCTTTCTGTGCTAGGGTTATAGATGTGAGGACTCTGCTAGCCTTTGTTTTACCTGTGTGCTTAGAATCCAATCTCAGTTCCTCAGGTATGAACAGCAGGCCCTTCACTAACTGAACATTTCTCCAATTTCCATCAGTGAATCCTAGTACAAATCTATGTAGGAATCCATCTGAGAAACTGTCATCTCTGTGATTTCTTAAACAGGATTCTTCCCAATGATGCTGTTAATGCATGCCTCACTAAAAGCACAAAATCCACATGATAGCATTTTAGTTACAACACCTGGGGTCAAATTGCCCTTGGTATATCTCTACTCAGCTGTGATACAATTTCACCTCACCAGAGGAAACATCTCTGTAGCATCTCAATACTTTTATATCTGCACATAGCTACTTGTGTTTTCCTAGATCTATTCACTGATGGATTTGTTGCTTTTTTTTTTTTCATTGCTGAACCAGTGCTTGAGAAGAAGCAATTTGAATGAGGAAAGCTTTATTTTAGCTTAAAGTTTGAGGGATTTGGTCTACTGTGCCTAGAAAGCATGGCAGCATGGAGCTCCCTGGTGGTGGAAATGTGTGTAGTTGAGACTCCTCACTGCCTCACATCTGCACTACACAGGAAGAAGGGAAAGCATGTGGAGCCTGACTATAAATCTCAAAGCCAACCACAGTGGCCCATTTCTCTGTTGAGGTCCAGAATTCTCAGAGTTCCACATTGAAATCTTATGGCTCAAACCAAACAAACAAGTAAAGTGTAGGCTTAACCCAATGGTGTAACTCTGAACATAAAGCTAAGAGTGCACAGGAGGGAAGGAGAGATGCCTGAGGAGTTAGGAATGAATAAATAAAAATTGTTAAGAATAAGTAAATAAATGAGTCTTTTTGCATACCAATGGAGTAAAAACAGTAATCAGAGAACAAAGAGAAAAGAGATAGGAATTAAGAAATAAGTTTTAAACGAAATGATTCCAAATTTTCTTACACTGGAGGAAAGACTCAAAAATAAAAGGTGGAAAGTTTAAGAAGACATGGGTGTAGTGTGCAAAAGCTGGGAGAATAGGGCAAGCATAATGGCTGAGTGGGTAAAGCCACTTGCTGCCATGTCTGTTAACCTGAGTTCAGACCCTTGAATCCATATAGAGGGAGGAGAAAATTGATTCCTGCAGGTTGTCCTCTAACCTTTCAGCCCCCACATGAGTGCTCTGGCACACACACACACACACACACTAAGTAAATGTAAAAGGATGTTAGAGGGATTCAGGACACAGACCAGATATCAACCTGAATAAGGAGAGCAAGGTAGCCCAAGCTGATGTCACAAAGGAGTCACTGGGTACACATGGGAGGGTCAGCTTGGAATTGATGGAATCCACCTGCCATGGATTATATTTATGAAACAGAATGGCAGTATGCAAAGCATAAGAATTGTCCTTCTAGGGAGAAGCCCTAATAAGGTTGATTAAAATTTAAGAATCAACATTATGGGAAATGAGACAAGTCTGATTAATGCCACATGTGCAATTCTGTTCTATATACAGGTCAAGGTAGCTCCAGATCAGTATTCCTTTTCAGATTTTGTCTCTTACAAGAATCTTACAGAATATACATGAAGTTTTTTTTAAAAAAAAGGAAGATAGAAGAAGAAAGAAAAAGCTACAGAATCAAAGATTACAGCTTACCAAGTATACAATTTCTTGATTAAGAAACAATGGTGTGTTTAGTGCTCTGCAGTCTAACAAAATGAGCCAAGATACAGGATGGAAGAGGTACAGCTTGATGGACAGCCTGTAAATCAACTGGTACTCAGACACAACATGGGGGTGTATTAGACTTACAAGTTTTTTTAATACCAAAAATTGTTTATCTAAATGATGGAGAACCTGCCAGAGCAGAGACAAACAGTAGGGTGACTCAGGGTTTAGTTATAGTACAAAGCTATTGCCACATGAAGACTAGAGTGAGCAAAAGGTTATGTTAACCTGAGCATAGGAGCCTTGGGAGACAGGAAAATGCCAAGGACATCCATCTGATTCTTCTCCATCTTGTTCTTCTGTGGAGTCATGACATAGGAAGTTTTAGAGTGACGGCAAGGAGGATCCTATCCAATGTGAGCTGGTACTCTGAGGAGATAACAAAAAAGCTGGGGATAGGAAGAGCAGGAGTGATAATCCATCCCTGGACTTCTTTCTACCAGTCCTATTTCCCATGACTGAAACTCCCCACAAGCCAGAGGATAAAGGACCATAGATGAGAGAAATTCTTTTCTGAGATGCAGTGTAAACAAGAGATGGGAAGGGATCTGAGAGCAAAGATCATGTCCTGGAATTCATAGCACAAAGAGTTACAGTCACTGAAAGGATAAAGACTCACTCTGCTATCAGTGGTGGGTCATTGTTTCAAGGATGCCTCCATCCAGTCATGCAGACAGATACTATTTCAAGATGACTAGAAGAACACTCAATCATGAGAAACCAAGCACTAAACAGAGCCCCTTGTCCTGCAAACTCCTCAGAGTTTTCCAAACCACAGTCCTTACTTCCACAATATTGGAATGCAATTCAAGAAGCTATGTAGTGACCATCAGGAGTCAGTCCATCAGGTGAGTCCTCATAAGCATCAGCATCTCTCTGTAACCGAAACATTTTGAAACACTACAGAATGTTTTGTTTCTCTCTATCCCCTTGAGGCATTTAATTTCTTTCTGTCCTTAACTCTGCTAAACCTTGTTTCAATTTGCCTAACAGACTGCATTGAGTATGAATGGTGCCAGTTGAAGGTAGTTGGTATGCATGGTTATCACTAACTTTAGATGAGCAAAGACATTTTTTGATATCTGTGTGTTCTTTTCCATTGCTGTAATTAAAAAAAAAGCCTGAATAAAATTCACTTATGGAAGGAAGTGTTTGTTTTAGCTCACAATTCCAAGTTACAGTCCATCATAATGAGGAAGTCTAGGCAAGAACTTGAAGCTGCCAGTCACTTCATATCCACAGTCAAAAGCAGAGAGAAATAAATTAGTGCATGCTTAGTACTTTATCACTTTCTCTACTCTTGTACAGTCCAGGACTCAAATGCAGGGAATAGTTCTAACCACATGGGCTGCATTCTCCAACACCAATTAATGTAATTGAGACACTTGCTCAAAGAAATGACCACAGGTCAACTTGAGCTAGGCAGTCCCTCATTTAGATTGTCAGGTAATTCTAGGTTATGTCAAATTGACAATTCAAACTAACCAGCACACCATATTAGCACAAAGAAACATTCAACTTGCTGTTTCCTGTTCAATTGTTTCTCAACAGGATGATGAATCTGTGCCCAACTTGATACTCAGCAGAAAGAAGCTAAGTGCTGTCTCCACAGAGTCAAAGGTGGCCTGTTCCATGGCCACATGTATGTGGGCCTCACTATGATCCCTATGATCAGCAGCTCTGCTCTATGGACATGCACACAGCACAGATGTCACTCTGGTATATCTGCTGGATCATTAGCTCCTTGAGAAAGCAAAACTCCAGTTAAGAGATGACTATTGATTGACTATTCCTGCCTGCTTATGTCACAAAGTGACAGGTAGGAAACTACAGAATTTTCAGTGACTGTATCAGTGTGGATGAGGAAGAGATCTGCATGTAATATATCTAGCAGAAGAACAGCCTTGTGTTTGTGATGAAATGAAATGGCACAGGAGACTCCCTCACCCATTGTGTTAGATCCCCAACTACCATTCAGTGTAGTGAGGAAAAGCATTTAAAAATATTCCTAGCCTGACTCAACTAAAGAAAAACTATATGTAAAAGTTAAAAATGAATTATGTCTCTGCTAATATCTAAATGCTTCTTTCATTTATTCCCAGGGAACAAAATGAAGTCTCTTCTGAGTGAGACTGGTGGATTGTTTTTGATTTGTTTAACAGAGACTTAAATCTGAATGTCTTCTGAGCATGGCAGGGCAGACTAAACAGCACAAAAGAGTGGAACAGAGTCAGCACGGCTGACAGCAGCCGACTAAGGCCTGGACCATTGTTATTTACAAACGTAAAGAAAGTGGACAGCCTGGAGCTGGAAATGAATGAGAAAAAAAATGCTTGTGCTGAAAAATCATATAGCATAAACTGTCCAAAACAATTCCCCCTTCCTAAATCAGCTGGGGAGGCAGACAAGAGAATTATTTTAGATTACTTTTGTCCTTCCCATTCATCTTCACTGTCCCTTTCCTCATTTTAACTTTGTCCTATTTCTCTGAGTGTCACTTTCATGTCACTAAATGTTTCCCATGCTAGTTATCTACTTCAGAATACGGCAAGGTATGGGTATATTTATTTCTTCACTTATTTAATAATTTTATGATTTCCATGGATATCTTCATGGTGTGTTTTAAGCGCTGTTTTGGATGCCCAGGAAAGAATAGAAACCAAAGAAAGCAGCCTCAACTCTATTAGGCTCTCATGAGGAGAGGAACATAAATTAGAGAAATGACTTTAGTGTATTAGATGCTGTAAAGTGAAAAGTTTTATAGAAATAAACAAGGTGGAAGGGGGCATATAACATCAAGATAAATCCCACATTACAGAAGGTTAAGAGCCATTACTAGCAAGACATTTGATTCAAGACCTGCCACAGCTGAATGGATAGCAGAGAGGAGAATGTTCCTGTCAGGAAGAAGAGCAAGAACCATGGATATTTTGCGTGTTTGACCAATAGTGAGGACTGGATCCAAATGGATCCAAGTACAAGGAAGGAAGATATACTAGATTTGCAATGCAGCAGAACATCCCGAGAGACCCCCACATGCCTTTAGGATGCTTGCCGTTATTTTAATGAAAGATGAAACCGGGGGAAGGCTTGGAGAAGGAGGATGGCTTTAGAGGCTTTGTTGAGAGCAGGCTGAAGAAAACTGGGTCAATAGCTTCAAGGGAGCTGGGAAGCCTCGAGAATCCAGGGAAGAGCTGAAGGGTGGCTCCAGGGTGATAAGGGAGATGGGAGTAGGAAGTGAGTGGGTTTGGAGTAGAGCATGAGGAGGTCAGAGGGTCAGCTAATGGACTGGTTGCATCACAGTGTCAGAAGTGACTCCAGGGGATTCTGCTTGAATAGCTTGGAGGTCTGGAATTACCCAGTTGAGATGTGAAAGACTGTCAGAAGAAGATGGGAGCAGGGAAGACTCAGAGTTCACATCAGGACAGGCAAGGGCTGGGCTGCTTATTAAGCATGCAATCTGAAATCCTGAGGGGGCAGATAGACCCACGAGGCTGTGGCTCAGGGAGAAAACTGCTGAAGATATAAATGTGGGGTTTGGCAATACGTAGACAATTTGCAGAGCCACAGAACCAGAAGAGATAGAAAATGATGAAAATGAACATAATTAAAAATACTCAAAGAACTGAGCACTAGGTGTTATTTAAAATGAGTGTCACAGTCTGTGTCTCAAACCAAGTACAGTCATCCATCCTCAAAAAGCCAACTAAAAAAGCCAAATTAACAGGAGAAGGTCAAAAAAGGAGATTTAGTCAATGTGGCCACAATGTGAAAAAGGACACACACAAAAAAAAGATTCAGTAAACCCCCCAAGTTCATTTTCCAGGGTTCTGAGGTTTAAATAGAGGCTAAGTGAGTTCATATTTCAGCAGTCTGAGACAAGCTGTGTCTTGTCCACCACTGACCCATCCTTGTCTGGCTTCAGTCTCACCCTGTAAGTTGTTAGAACTGTGTGAAATCTCTTTCCTGGAGACAAGTTCCCCATCTGGCTGATACCCTTTCCTTCTTCCAGCATGAGATTCCTGGGGAAATTCCCATTTCTTTGGGGTCCATGTTTCAACAGTCTGATAGTCAGATGAGAGACACAAGTGCCTCTTTAGAACATCTTCATTTCTTCCAGCTAGTTACAATTCATCAAAAGGTTGTCACACTCAGCAGCATGATACCACAGGTGCTCTAAAGCTTGAGAGATGGCTCAGTGGTTAAGAGCACTGACTGTCTTCCAGAGGACCCAGGTTCAATTCCAAGCACCCACATAACAGCTCACAACTGTCTGTAACTCCAAGATCCAATACCCTCATACTCACATACATGCAGGCAAACACAAAAGCACATAAAATAAAATTAAAAAATAAGAAATAAAAGTGGTGTCTCATCAGCCAGGTAAGCAAAAACTGTCTCAAGGAAGAAGGGTCACAGTGACACCCAAGCAGCATTCTTGGCTTCTAGAGAGTGGTAACAAGACTGACCAACTACTATTGCTTTTCTGTGAAAAGAATTGAGTTGGAGCCTTTCCCAGTCAATATTAGCAGACCCCAACAGACAAAATTGTATAGCTCAGTGACTGGAAAAGTGCAAGAGATGCTAGAGGAGGTGGGTGGCACGCTGGACTGAGGGTATGAAAAGAAAATAGAGAAAATCAATATAACCATGGTAGTGTTGATAGGGAGAGCTGCTAAGGCAAATGTTTGAACATATTATATAACAAGTGACCAGGAATAAATTACTTTTGCTCAGTTGAGGGAAAAGTAAGAAGACTGATGAAATGAAGAAATCACAATTGTTTAATGTATTGATAATGTTTTCATGTAGTGTCTATATCTTCATTATTAGGCAGCAAAGCATAAAAATTCATGAATATTCTGTGGTCTGTGTTATAAGATCAAATAAAAAGATCCAGTGCTTGGGTTTTTTTTTATAACTAAGGGAATAATATAATGTTATGAAAGGAAAAGGCAAATGAGAACATTAGTAAAAGCTTCAGGGAAGATCTGGTATTTCAACAGTGCCCCCCAAAGTGGTTATAATTCATCTGTTATTAGCACCAGAAGAGACTGTTATAAAAAACAATAGCAAACACTCCCAGAGTGACATTGTATGCCAGGTACTTACTTCTCTAGATAATTGTTATTATCATTGTTTATAGAAAATTAAAGTTTTGGGAAGGCAAATAATTTGTACACATTTCCACAGCTAATAAATAATGAAACAGTCCTTAAAACTCAGCAGGAAACAAAAATTAACAGATTCTTCTATAATATTCTTGAAGGAGAACGTCTCAAGTAAACTGAAATCTAAATCTCAAGAAACAACATGTGAAGTTGGTGGATTACTTTAGTGTCAGATTGGATAATCTGACACAAGACACAGAAGTCAATAATTCTGGTCTTGGGTGAAGTGTTTATTCTGTCTTATTTGAATAGCGACTGTGTGTGTCATTCGGTAATCATTTGTTTGGTCAGCAAATATTATTCTGGCATTTATTATGCTTCTATTTTTCCAGAAACTGGGATCCAAAGAAGGAGCAAGTTTGCTCTTTAGTAGAAATAGATAATGAATATATATGTGTATATATTCTGTTTATTCATTTATTATATAATTATGTATAATGAGATGTAATAAGAAAGGGATATTTAGACATTTTTCTTAATGTGATAAGGAAGAGGAGGAAGAGAAGGGGTGAATCATCTTTCAGGTTATAGAGGCTGGAGCCTGTGCAAATTTGTTTTTTAAGTTCAGGCTGGAAAAACCCTGGAAATTTACTATAGAATATATAATTATGGATTTATAATTCCATGCTAAGATTTAAAAATTTTGAAAAATCTATGTGTGTGTGTGTGTGTGTGTGTGTGTATGTATGTGTGTGTGGTGTGTTGTGTGTGTGGTGTGTGTGTGTTGTGTGTGTTCTCTGTGTCTGTGCATATGTGGAGGTCAGACAGCTTTGGGGAATTGGTTTTCTCTTCTATCATGTGGGTTCTGGACATTGAACTCAGACTTCAGGCACAGTAGTAAGAGCATTTACTCACTAACCCAGGTTCCCCATGCTAAGATTTTTATGTAAACTATTTTCTGTGGTTGTATTTTTAAAATTTAATTGATTATTTATGACTGAGAAAGGTATAAATATGTGTGTACATGTGTATATGCAGAGGCCAAAGGAGGACACTATGGGTTTCTACCCCCTCTAGCTTATTTTCTTGAGACAGAGCCTATCACTGAACCTTCAGCTCTTGGTTCTGGGCAAAGCTAGCTGCCAACGAGCCCCAGTGAAGTTATCCTCTTTGCTCTGATTGACTTCTCCCACAGAGCTGGGGTTACAGGTACACAGGCCATGCTGGGCTTTCAAGTGGGTTGTGGGGCTCTGAACTCAGATTTCTTATACTTGTGATTCAGGCTCTCTTACCCAATGAGCCATTTTTAAATCTCCACATGGTCATTTTTTTGTGAACTTTAAAAATAAGTATGTAGGAAATTAAAAGCACCTTATGTAATTGTAATCTGCACATAGAACACACAATAAAGGTTGCAGTCATGTTCACTTGATAACCTATGGAGAGCATACAGCTCAGGATAGCTATAGATTGTGGGCCATAACAAAATCATGAACTTGCTTAAAACATTAGGAGTTCTTTTTTGCTGTTTTTGTAACTGAATTGTGAGGTTTTGAAAGGTAGAATTTGTAGATGACAGTGTGGTCCAGAGAAGACAAAAGTTTAGACATCCTATTAGTGTTCTTCGAACACTGGGAAAAAATCTGCCAGAGCATCTAGCTAGCAAGCTTGTGATGAAGAATGGCTCAAGTCTAAAGCTAGAGTGGGACATTGAGCATATTGTGTGTATGTAAATCATGACTGCAGACCACTGGAGCTTGAATGAACCTTCACAATCCTCTCATTTTATAAATGAAGAGATTGGAGCCCTGCCAAGTTACTCACTTGTCCAGGGTCATAAAACTCATTACATAGAGTCAGAATGAAATTATTCCTGTAAGTGAGATGCTGAGGAAGGAAAATGGAACAATCTCTCCTCTTGATTCATTGACATTGCCAAAGCATGTTTCTCTGTGCTTGAGTAAATTGTTGAAATTGAAGCTGGATCATGTGCATCTGATGGTCATCCCCTTATAATACATTTCTGGTCTCTTCACTCACTGTCCGAAGAAGATGGAACAGAGACACTGTTAGGACAACCTGAATTGGACAGTGTCTGTGTTCTGGGTTACCTCTCAGACCTGCTTTTGTGTATGAATGTATGGGGTTGTGTGTACTTGTGTATTTGTGTATGGTGGCCAGAGGATAGAGTTGAGTGTCTTCCTCTACTACTTTCCATCTTATTTTTTTGAGGAAGGACTCCCACTGAACCTGGAGCTTCCTGACTTGGCTAGACTGTCTGGCCAATGAGCTATAAGGAGCCACCAGTCTCTACCCCCTCAGTCAGGGGTCACAGATGGCTATTGCTACGCTTAGCCTAGGGATCCAAGCTGAGGTCCTCATTCTTGACCATCAAGCACCTTCTGACTGAACTATCTCTCTAGCCCCTCATACTCGTTTAAAACATATTTTGTATATCTATTACAGCATAAATATCATCTGAAATATTATTTATGGGTCAGCTGTACAGTGGAGAATCCTCTACTCTCCCTACATAGATACCTAACTTCTCTGGGCTAAGGTGAACCAGGAATTAAGAGCAAAATTTGACCAGTGTCAGGCTGACGGAGAAAAACACCATGGCTCAGTGGCTAAGGGGTGGTTGTGAAGCTGTTTTCTATGCTCTGCAGAGGGTACCTGGTAGAACTGGCCCTCTGATGTCTATAGCAATAACTACTTCAATACCATACCCTCAATTCACTTTTCATGCTTTGCAGTCTCTCCATTTTGTTCCTTTGAAATTATTTTGTCATAAAAACCTCAATGCCCAGTCTCCTGTCTCATGACTTGTGTTTTGGGGGCACTCAAGACAACACTGTACCCATTGTTGGCATGGTATCTCCAAACTAAATGATTATTTGTGCGCTTCTACTCAGTAGTTGGGAACAAAAAACATATTTCTTTAAAGCTAGATCTTTGCTGAATGACTTCAGTAGGGAGATCATGTGGAATCTCAAAGAAGGACGACATCCATAAAAGACAACATCGATGCTGCAGTCTTTCACTGTACATGTATCTTTTGTGATTAGAGCCTCTTGCTTAGAGGTGGAACATGGTCTTCCAGCTCGAAGTGGAACTAATCTCAGAAGTGGACTGAAAGAGGATGGCAGAGACCAGTTATTCTCTTCCTTTGGTTCTTGTGAACACATCATGGATCAGGTAGCAAAGCAGCTGTGAGTCTCCAACACATGAGAGACTGACCACATCAAGTTGTCTCTCTCAACATGATGTTTTGAATGAGGCACAGGGGGATTATAATAATTATGTGTTTTCCTTTTTATTTAACACGTGCCTAATCAAATCTGTTATGATTTCTTTGGTGGATAACAAGTCAATATACAGTCTGCATGGAAGTGCTTACTTAAATATATGATCATTTAAATGTGGCTTACAGATTTTAGTAAATGATTAAATTCTCTCATTTTAAAAACTAAAATCATGCCATGTATAATTTAATATGCTTAGCCCTGAAGATAGAAAGATGAGCATCAACTAGCAATCAAGGCGTGGAAGACAGAGATCAGCAAACAAAAAGATGATAATTCTGTGAAATCTTAATGAGGAAATGGGAGCTCTGAGAAAGAAAATTTGATCTTTGGATGAAAAATCCTTGATCAAAAGTTACAAAGTTTCAAATAGACTGGTAGTGAAAGCTTTAGCAAGCTTTCAATGGGATGATATTTATAATTAATGATATAATGTGTTAGATATTTCAAAACTGCTGAAATACTAGATTTTAAATGTTATTGCTGAAAAATGATACATTTATGTGGTAATGGCTTTGTTAACTATCCTTATTTAATCATCCACTTTGTTTGCATCTAACAAAACATCATTATATACATCATATATATGTAACTATTTATCAACTGAACACAAAAATATACTTTCAAGTACAGAAGTATTGTTGGAGAAAGAGATGATAGATGATGAGTGAAGAAGTTCTCTGACACACACACACACACACACACACACAGAGAGAGAGAGAGAGAGAGAAGAGAGAGAGAGAGGAGAGAGAGAGAGAGAGAGAGAGAGAGAGGACTAGTTCATGAAATGAGAACTATAACAATGTCTATTCGAGGGAACTAATATGACTGGAGCTTCAGTTTTGAAGAAAAATGAGATGTGAAGCTAAAGAGGTGGGCAGGAAAGAGAATAAAAATAAAAGGTGTAAAAGAGATTCAGATAGGAGGAATGAAAACAGAAAGAAATATAAAAATCATACTCCAAATGCAATAATAAATTCTTCATAACATGTATAATGGGGAAATAGAAACAGATGAACAGAATTTTGAAAGCGAATACAATCTTAACAAAGTTCACATTTTAGGGGCTGAGGAGATAGATCAGTGGGTAAAGGGGTTTATCACTTAAGGACCTGAGCTCAATCCACGGGACCCACATGGTAGAAGGAGAGTGCTAACTGACTCTAGAAAGTTATCCTTGAACTTCTACATGCATGCTCACACAGCTGCACACACACACACACACACACACACACACACACACACACCACACACCTGAAAAACAAAAGCCTCTCATTTCAGTGTTGAGATTGCTTCTCAGCTGGCTGTCCTGGGATGAAGCTGGAGGGTGCTGTCTTGACTTCTGTCAGAATAGCTACTGGGTTTTTTTTTTTTTTTTTTCCAGAGGAAAGAGTGGGCTAAAGACTGAAGGCTTGGATGGAACTGGGAAGTGAGACAAATTCAGAGCTCAGGTATAGAGTGTTAGTGAGGAAGACAGAAATTCAATGAGAATCATATGGAAAACCCAGGCGATGGAGAGAAGGAAACACCACCCCTACAGCACATAAACTTCCACTTTCATTTAAGACTAACACACACACTTACACAAAGAAGAATGGATAATATTAACTGAGAATTGCAGCCTCCAGATGTAACTTCAGTGTAAATCAATTTCTATTTTGTGAATGTAATTGTTCTTGCAGACTTTGCTAGATGTACCTTGTGACCATCATCCTCATCATATCATTACACAGAATTTATTAGAATACTGATTGTTTATCCAAAGGGTATGGTAGCATCTCAATTGCTTTGGGGACATAAACATGAAATATTTAATGTGTGTGTATGTGTGTGTATGTTCCCAACCCCCGTCAGTTTATAGGTATGCATATATACAGGTTTGTGGTGTGTTGTTGTGTGTGTGTGTTGTGTGTGTGCGCGCGCGCTCATGCGCATGTGTGTGCATATACTTATGGAAGCCACAGGTCAACTTCAAGTGTCCTTCACCTTTGATTTTTGATACAAGGTCCCTTCATGGGCCTAGAGCTTGCTGATTAGGCTAGGCTGGGATGACTAGCAAATCTGAAATCTGAACTCAGGTCCTCATGCTTGCAAGGGCATCTACTTTACCAACCGAACAATTTCCCTCAGGTACACATTTCATCTCTTCTGTAAAGTTAGGTGTCCGTTACTAATTCTCAAGAATATGAATGCTTATAAAATTTATGATTTTACAAAACCACCTTCATATAATAATGTCAAAAATCTCAAAATCATAGTCAACTCATAGCAAGTAATGAGAGAACCTTTTTTGGACACTTTAAAAGAAACCCACCATTGATGCTGAACATACTGATAGCTTTGTTCACATTTTTGCATGTTATCTTTTGAAAATTAAGGTTTGGCATTTTCATGAATGAGAGTTGCACCGAGAATGAGAATTAACGATAGACATGTACACACACACACACACACACACACACACACACACACATACACACACACTACAAGCTCACATACAAATACACAAATATACAATAAACACACAAAAATATATGAACAGAAACATGCACAAATGCACACAGATACACAATTACACACAAATATGCTTACATGCAAATATACATATGCACAGATACTTTATATACAAACATATAATATATATATTCATGTACAAATACACAAACAAGCACACGTACAGAAACACAAACACACAAACAAAAGCATATACACACAGAGACATGCACATAAGCACATACATAAACATAAAAGCATATACACATAGACACACACATATATAAACACATGCATACACATACATACATACATATGTACACAAAACACAGATGGGGTTTTATTTCAAGGAACTGGCTATGCAGTTGTGAAATACAGTTATGTGAGTCCATTCTCCTTGGTGTGTTCTCACCATGAAACTGTACCTTGGCAGACACAAGGCCTCTGGCTTCCTTAAATCCAAAGTTTTTTTTGAAGTTGATTATTTTAAGTATTTGTTCTAGAATGGAAAGATGATAAGTTCTTCCTTTGTAGAAAGCTCAACTAGGCTGTTGTCAGGATTCTCAAAAGGAACAGAACTGACAGAATGATAATGTCTCTCTATCTGTGTGTGTGTGTGTGTGTGTGTGTGTGTGTGTGCGCGCGCGCACGCGCGCACACGTGAATCTATTAGAGTGGCTGACAGGCCAAGTCTCTGGTAGTTATTTTATCCACAGGACTAGATGTCTCTGCTGTGGGATGTTCTGTATGTCCTGTGGGAGCCCTTCTTGGGTTTCTTGTGGCGTTACCCAGCAGGTCCGTATAGAGGATGATTAGGACCATGGGCCTGAGTGCAGGTGTTGAGATGGTCTGCACTTGGCTGTGCTGGGGGATGGTCTGTATGTCAAGTTGTTCTGATTGGTCAATAAATAAAACCTGATCGGCTGTGGCTAGGCAGGAAGGATAGGCGGGACTAACAGAGAGGAGAAATAAAAGGACAGGAAGGCAGAAGGACTGACTGCCAGATGCCGCCAGCACAAAAGAAGCATGTGAAAATGCTGGTAAGCCACGAGCCATGTGGCAAGGTATAGATTTCTAGGAAATGGGTTACTTTAAGATATAAGAAAAAGTTAGCAAGAAGCCTGCCACGGCCATACAGTTTGTATGCAATATAAGTCTCTGTGTTTGCTTGGTTGGGTCTGAGCGGCTGTGGGACTGGCGGGTGACAAGGATTTGTCCTGACTGTGGGCAAGGCAGGAAGATTCTGGCAACATGTCTCATCAGTCATAACTGGGCCCCAGAATGCTAGAGGATCCTGGAGAACTGCTGGTCTTCAGTCTTTGTTAGAATCCTGAAAAAAGGTTCTAATGTCAGAATGAAAGAGATAAACTTACCAGCAAGAGTGAGGGCAGTTGGGCAAAAAAACAAAAGCTTCCTGCTTCCATGTCCTTTTATGTGTGCTGCCATTAGAAGGTATGCCTAGATTTAGGGTGTGCCTTCCCACCTCAAAGGATCTCATCAAGAAAATCCCTCACAGGCATGCCCAGCTACTTGAGTTTTAGTTGGTTCCAGATAGAAGTCAAGTTGACAGACCAAGATTGGCTATACACAGATGTCAAAGAACGGGGAGAGCTTTTCTATGAGATGGCATCTACTGTCTAGCAAAATCGTTATGTTTGTTGAGTGCCTATGAAGATAGCGCATTGCAGAGGTCGTCTCCTGGTCACAGAGATGCAGAAAACAGATCATCAGGGCACAGCTAGGAACATTTCGGAAACTGAAGCCCAGCCCCAGGTTGGGCCATGGTGAGCTGTTCTTTAGTGTCACCCTGGGAAAGAAAACAGAAACATCAAAGAAGGACAGGAGCATAGGTCCATGAGCACTCTGCTGGCTGCAGGCCTTCTCAGCTGCAGTCTGGACCACTCAAAAGTAAGCTGTTCCTGTTTTGAAAACAAGCCACCTCAAAACAGTTATTGCTAATCTGAGCCTTTTAATCGATGGTTCTTCAGTTTATTGGCTTGGTTGACTGTGATTGCCTTGGCTTACTCTACTCTAGCTGACATGGTGAAGTTACACTGGGTGCTCAAACAGTGGACATTTATCTTCCCATAAATCTCTAGGCTACAGGTCCAATATCAAGGAGGGACAGGAATGGCTTCTGAGGAGACCTCTGGTGTTTGTTTTGTTTGTTTGCTTTTTGGCTTGTGGACAGCTACTTTCATGCTGTGTCTTCTCACAATCTCCTTTCTATGTGTCTGTGGAAAGAGCTCCAGCATGTTTGGATTCCTCTAAGAACACTACCCTATAGGGTTAGCACTTACCATGATGACTTTGAGTTAACCTAAATTATTTCATAAGAATTTGTCTTCAAATACAGCTGCTTTAAAGCTAATAGTTTAACATATGAGGTGGATGGAGAGCACAGTTTAGCTCATTTCTAGGACATCTTGTGCAGGCTTTCTGAAGACACCACTAGACATACTCTGCTCTTTTAGAGAAAGAGCTTAAAATATCAGATGTTATAATGTAAAACTATTTGAATACCTCCCATCCATTTGTAAAAATACTGTAATAACATATATTATTTAAATAATGTTACCCATATATGTAGTGGTTTGAACAAGAAATGTCTCCCAAAGGATCAGGCATTTGCACACTTGTCCTCAGTGGTGCTGTTTGGGGGAGGTGATAGAACCCTTAGAGGTGCAGCCTTGCTGGAAGAAGTATATCACCTCACTGGGGGTAGGCTTTGAGAGCTTAGAGATTCATCTGTCTCACTTTTAGTTAGCCTGTCTAGCTTCCTTTTTACAGTTGAGATGTGATTTCTCAGTTTCCTGGCCCCTCTTGCTGCCATGCCTCCCCTACCACTATAGAATGTACCTCTAAGCCATAATAAACTCTTTCTTCTATAAGTTGCTTCTGGTTGTGATATTTTTTATTACAGCAGCAGAATAATAGCTCTATGTGCACATACGTGTGTGTGTGTGTGTTAATAGAAACTATAAGGATGTGTCTCATAGATCTCCTAAATACTTGCAGCATTACTGATCAAGGATCCCAGAGATTGCGTTCTGAAATACTTCACTGAGGAACAACTCAGCTCTCATTTTTCTACTATTGGATACTCCTCCAAATAATGCCATTGCATATTTAACTCTGACCCTGGAACTTCAGACTGTACCCAGACTAACAGAAGCAATAGTGATGCTGAGTCCCGGAGCAGGTGCAGGAAATAAACCATATGATTAGGTGGTAGGATTGGCTGGACCAAAACTATGTAAATGAAAAGGGACCTCATCTAGTTTTACCAGTGAAGAATTTACCACCTGGCACAAGCCAACACTTTATTTGTTTAAGTTCTCACTGCTTTGCACTGGATATCTTATATTTATTGTATTATTTACTTATGGTTGCTATGATAAAATACCCAAGGAAAATGAGAGGGGTTTGTTATTTTGTCTCATGTTCTCAGGTGTAAATTCATCAGAGTGAGGAGGACAAGACGTATGAGAAGATCATGTCACAGATTCAGAGAAGCAGAGAGAGACAACTGGTTAGTGATGTATGGCATATTAAGATGAGCATATATGGTAGTGTTTTAGATTTGTTTGTTTTAAAATTCATGTAGAGCCTAAGGGTTACACTGGTTAAACCTAATGCCAGTTTTATCATTTAACAAGTAATTTTTTGAAGAAAATAAAAGGAATTCTTACCGATGAAGATGAGTTCAAAAGTTAAAATGTTTATTAGTGGAGAACAGAAGAATATAAATAAAACAAAATTTCAAATTTATAGGAATGAAAATTTTAAATTTTTCACAAATTTTGTTTATGAATCTTCATCGCTTCTTTTCTTTTTTTTCTTTTCTTTGTTTTTTTTTTGAGACAAGGTTTCTCTGTGTAGTTTTGCATCTTTCTTGGGACTCACTTGGTAGTCCAGGCTGGCCTCGAACTCAAAGAGATCCGCCTGGCTCTGCCTCCTGAGTGCTGGGATTAAAGGCGTGTGCCACCACTGCCCGGCTCTTCATCGCTTCTTTACGAGCAAGATTTTAGTAATAGACTCCCTGATCCCATCACACTCTTGTCTTCCCATTATTGGATAGCTTGCAAGGACACCTCTTCTATTTCTCTTTCCTTCAGCTAGTTTCTCATGTTTCCACTGGAATTTCCATGGAGGAAGACCACATTGAGGTATTTCTATAATCTCTTATATTACTAAAACATGTTTGAAAATGAGATTATGACTTAGCGGTAGAGTGCTTGCCTAGCACAACCTGAACTTGGATTCAATAATCAGTACCACAAACAAAAGTTTGAGAACAAACAGAAGGGAAAATGTCACCTATCTGACTACTTAGTGTATGAGATGCA
Source organism: Peromyscus leucopus (assembly GCF_004664715.2). NCBI lineage: Eukaryota > Metazoa > Chordata > Mammalia > Rodentia > Cricetidae > Peromyscus > Peromyscus leucopus. Next base: position 73,546 of record NW_023505552.1, on the reverse strand, counting down.
TTGAGAAGGTTCTGGTCTATATGTCAACAGCCCTGTGACATGTGACCACATGTTTAGTGACATATATTCCATCCATATGCTTAGCAGTCTTGCCTTCTTAAAGACCTTCTTGCGTAGAGATGGAGTCTAGCTTACTTTGCAAATTCATAGTCACCCTGAGTTCCATATTGAGCCATAATTCTCTGAAAATGTCAATATTATGGAACCAGTTTTCACAGGAGGAACCAATACAGGTTGATAGAACTTTTCTCAATATGTCAATTTTCTAGAAGTAGCACATAATCAATAGTGTAAAATGGCTCTTCAGCAGCTCATGTGATGATTATCTCTTTTGGTGATAGAAGGAGGAGATTATTACATTGTTTCTGTCTCTGTGAACACAAGACCTGCAGAAACACTAGAGAGGAAACTTAGCATTTTTGGAGGTTTCAGTCCATCCTGGTGGGGAAGGCATGGTGGAGTGGCCAGGTCCTGGCTGCAGGAGTGTGGTAGAGGCTCCTGGCAGCAGGAGTGTGGTAGAGGCTATCTCTCCACAGTGTGTCAGGAAGCAGAGGCCACCCCCTCTGTCTAGAACCCATCTCCTAAAGCATCCACATGTTTCCCAAATAGCAGCCCTCTAAGAACAAATACTCAAAACATGAGTCTGTGGGTGACATTTCAGATTCTAATAATAACAGGTGCACAACAAAGGCAAGTTAAGCAGTAGGTTCCATTTTTTCACTGAGTCCTGCCATTTACCAAAACTGTTATCCAGGGTCTTGTGACTTTCATTTTTATCCAAGTTTGCAGCCTGGGCATGTTATTGCCATATCTCTTCTATAAGGAATCCTAAGAAGTGAGATGTCTGAACTCCAGGAAAATCACTCCACTGTTACTCTAAGCAGCAATACTGATGGGCCCACACAGACAATGGTTGTAAGCCTGGGCACACTGAAGACAAAGCACATAGGAGAGTATGTTGGGCTAGATAACTTCATCGAGGTAAAGTTTTTGGAGTGATGTGTAATCTGCAGGCACCTTTATCTATGTAGTCAACCTGCAAGACTGCTTTAATTGTTCCAGCCTAGATCCAGTAGAAGTTGCCTATTTGGTATTTTTTTTTTTGATGCCTGACTGGCCTGTGTTTCTTCCTTCCTTTCTTCCTTCCCTCCATCCTTTCTTCCCTATACCTTCCCTCTCTCTCTCCTTCCCTTCTCTCTCTCCCTCCCTTCTCTCTCTCTCTCTCTCTCTCTCTCTCTCTCTCTCTCTCTCTCTCTCTCTCTCTCTCTCTCTCCTTTCCTCCCTCTCTTTCTAATGGCTCATAGTATTCAGTGAATTTAGATTGGATAAAAGAATGTAAAAATGTGGTGCAGTTTCAGAATTTGACTTACAGACCCCTGTGATTTTATCCAGTTAACCTGTAGATATGTCTAAATCAAAAACAATGTTTGGCAGGCCTCTGAGATGGTGGAGGGCAGGAAGGATCTTTCCACTAAGCCTAACAATCTGAGTTGGATCCCAGGAAACTCACATGGGGGGAAGAGGGAACCAACTCCTGTGGATGGTTCTCTGACCTCCACACATGAACACTCCCAAGACAACACATACAAACAAAATTTTAACTTTAAAAAACCTCTGGTCATACCAGTCTCTTGCTAGGATGCAACTCTGCCCTGAAGGTTAGGCAGGGAGACTGTAGAATCTCACTGCCTGTCTGAGGATGGCTTGCTTTCTACTTGACTAAATCCAGTTCAAGTTTGGGGGCCTGGTAATTATTCCTGAGCAGATGTCAAACTGACTGAAGTGACGCAGGCACAGAGTACCAAAAGGACTTAAACCATAAAATAGCTAAATTTTAATGAAGAAAGACATCCTGGGGAGATTTTCAGTCTGCAACATTTTTCACTGCTGCTACCAAATAAACTGTTGCTGCTTTGAGCTGCTGGCAAATTTGTTACTATGTTGACATGCATTAGGTTTAAAGCTTGGGGATTTAGTTTCTGTATCCCTAGCATTTTTCTTTTAAAACAGGTAAATCCAAAATCTCATTGTTGTGTAAAGTGGTAGAGAAATTGTGTACTGATGACAAAAGAACTTTCAACATCAGATGTAGGAAGCTGAAGAAAAATAAGAGTTACATGAAGGCAATTACACAGGCATTCACATTATCTATTTCAAAGCATTGTCCAACCTATGCTGGTCAGTTAGCTTACACAGAGGTAGCCTGTGCAATATGAAGACTTAGTGACCTAAAGGAAAGATATATAGTGAATAGTTCATATTAAAAAACAAAAGTAACAAGTGCAAACAAAAAATCTAGACCCTTGTGGCCAGGGAGATTGCTCAGTGGTAAAGAGCACTTACAGAGGTCTTTGGTTCGATTTCCATTGCCCACATGGCAGCTCACAAACACCTCCAACTTTAGTTCCAGGGCATACAACTCATTCTTCTGACTTTTGCAGGCATTGTACACACAGATACACCTACATATATACATACAGAAATACTCATATACATAGAATAAACATGAATAAATCTTAAAAATTAAAACAAATGAACATAAAACAATATATTCAGGGCTAAAGAAATTGCTCATCAGTTAAGAACATATGATGCTCTGGCAGATGACCACCATTTGCTTCCTAGTACCTGTGTCAGGTAATTTGCAATCACCTGTACCTCAAGCTTGAGGTACAGGTAAATACGAACACTTTTCTGGTGATTGGAGCCCTTTTCTGGTCTTTAAGGACCCTATATACATGTAGTGTGCATGTACATGCACGCACACACACACAAAACATACATGCACACATATTTTGTGACTACTCAAAGAACCACAAAAAGACATACATAACACACATATAATACTACACAACACATGTGCTCACACACATCAGTCTAGTGTGTGAGCTCCCTTCAACACCACTTGATCTACCCTTACATACATTATTTTTAGCAACCATTTTCTTTAATTTTCCTTCTCAGAATACATCTTCATTTTTTAAAGATATATATAATCAGAGTTTATGTTTCAGAGAATAAAAAAAATACTAAAACAAGATACAATATTTTCCTGACTTTTTCAGACGTTTTTACAAATGGCCTGTTAATTGGAACTCATTGATTATGTAGTGAGTCCATATATTTTATGATAGTTTATAAAACCTAAGGGGAATGTTTTTCCTATATCTAAATACAGTACAAAATGAGATGAAAATTAAAGGAAGTTTAAAACATTGGAGATAACAGAGGGAAAAGGGAGAAAATAAGGGGAAACATTAATGCTACCACTTTCAAGTTTTGTACATTTTCTTTTAATATTTTCCTCAGCAATGTACCTTGCATGACTATGCAAAGTTAGGTGAAATTTATTTTGAATTTAGGATTGGAATATTATTCATTTTTAATCCATAAAATACCAACATTTATCTATAATAAAATTTTATAATATATTTAAAGAAAGTTATTTGCGAAGAATTTAATAGTAGTTAAGAAATACAAATATTTTAATGTCTACTTAATAACCAAAGTACAAATTAACTTAAAAGTAGTATCATGAAATATAAACGAGTATTATTATAACTTGAAACTATTCCCAGATGCTCAGAGGTAATAAAAAGAATAGTGAATGAACATAAAATGAAACAATTTTTATTGAGAAAAGTAAATAGGCTATTATAGGAAGGGAAAATGTTTTCTAGTTTCCCTTAAAGCAAACAGTTCTGAAAAATAGCAGTGTGGAGTGAGTAGAAAATTTCTTAGTAAAGAAAAATGAAAAAAAGAAATTATTAACTTATATAATATAAAAAGAAAATTAAAAAATTGTACTAAAAGAGTACAGGAAAACAAATTACCCATACTTGATAGCAATATAAGTGTCATTCTGCCAAGAAAATTAGGGATTGTAGCCAAAATAGATTGTTAAATGTGAAACTATTTTGTAAAAAAAAAAAAAAAAAAATAGCCGTGGAAAGATGAGCAAGGATATAACCAGGGATTTCAAAAGAACACATTTCACATGACAAATAAGTTTATATTTATTAAACATCTATATACATAAAATATTAGTAATATTTTAAAATGTAAGAAACTTACACTAATTACGGTATTGTATTTTAAAATTTTTAAAAAGTCTTCATATGTATGTGTGTGTTTGTGTGAGTTTATGTGCACTATATATATGCAGGAGCCCACAGAAGCCAGTAAAAAACATCAGACCCTCTGCAACGAATGTTCCAGATGGCTATGAGCTACCATATGAGAACTGGAAACCATACCCAGATCCCCTGCATGAGCAGCAAGTGCTTTAACTACTGAGCAATCTGTCTAGCCCTTATAATACTCTTTAAAAGTAAGAAATCTGGAGTGTCACCATCACACAGTCTGCTTCTATGAATCTCCACACAGAATCTAGCTGTTCCTACACCCCCCGACTAGTCATTTAATAGGTCCGTGATCTAATTTCTTCATGGGCAAAATGGATGGAATACTGATTTTTCTTTTGAGGGCTAACTAGGCATCAAATGCATTCTTGTAAAGTTTAACACACAGTAGGTATTACATATACCATATTTTTGGATATGTTCCATTTTAACTCTGATAATGATAAATATTGAAGAGGTTGTTCATTCTGCATTAATATAGAGGGAGTAAACATAACTTCCACGTGGAAATTGGAGCTTCTCTGGACAATCTTTGTAGATGTGGCTGTAGGTACTGATTAAATTTTTTTTCATGAATTTATGAAACTATTTTTGTGGTTGGAAAGCAGGGGTCAGCACGTGTACTTCAATAAGACATTTACCTGATGTCAGAAAGAGGAGTTGCAGAAATGGTCATTTAGAAAATTGACATTTATATTCCAAGTTCATAGGTGCATGATGAAGATGTGATAAAATATGGAGAAGAAAACAATAGAATGTTTTTAAGGTAATTTGTGTGCTATATCATTGAAGAGGTGGGGAAGAATTCTACTTTTCACTTTGTATCTTTCTATGAAGCTGTTAACTTTTATAATTAATAAGATGTTACTTTTATAATAAAATTAGAAATTGAAGCCAAGGACATTCAATAAAAAATTACCTGTGTCTTGGATTGCTGAGGGAAGAAAGCACCCTAAGGCAGGTTACTCAACTGACCACCAGTTCCCCTTCTCTCTTTCCTTCTTATTTTTGTATTTCTCAGTGCCCATGATGGATTTATTAGCAGATGGTTGAGGTCAGTGGTTCTCCACACAGTTTGCATCAGAAACAAATATATGCCTCCACAGAGTAAAGAGTGCTCCAAACCCACATGAATGGGCTTCTTCCTTCTGTGCTCTGAAGAAGTTTCCAACTGGAAAAATATATAAGGACATTCAAGGTGTGGGAAGCACCTCTATAGAGAAAGAAAATAAACACAGCACTTGAAATCTTTGCCTTGTTTCTGAGATCTTAGTTGTGACTTGGAGCAGACACGTGCAAATTCTACATCTGTAAGTTTCAAGTGTGAACACAGATGGAGTCTGACATCTCTGTCCTTTTAGAAAGTAATACATCATCACTTAGTAGTTTTTAAGACATCAAGCAGCAGTGTATAATTTTTTTTAAACATAAACAGGAACAGAAAGGATCAGATCTTTCTATTTTAAAGATTTTGTTTTTCCCAAGTGATAGTTCAGCTGTCGAGGATGTGGAGCAAGAACACTCCTCCATCACTGGTAGGAATGCAAATTTGTACAGCTACCTTGGAAATCCCAAGAACAAATTTCTTTGGAATAATTACTTGTTGATTTTTCCCTTTTATTAAAACATAGATTATTTTAATCATACAATATAATTCAAATACAGTTTTCCCTCCCTCTACTCCTCCCAGTTCCTCCCCACCTCACTCCCTCTCCCTTCCTGTCTCTCATTAGAAAAGAACAGGCTTATAAGAGATAATGTAGATGAATTTCTAAATGGTCTTATTAAATAAGAAACATGGAACCAAATATAGGGTGAAAGCCTTAGATCAGGGAAATAGGGAAAGCCACCAGCCAACCTTACCTCACCAACTCTGCAGCTTCTGAATACGTATTATTTCCTGTCTACTCATGCCTTTATTGCCTCTGTCCTCTCATTGGCTATCTTAGCCCAGCTACCTCACTTCCTCTTCCTACACAGCTCTGTCATTTCTGTCTGTTTGTCCAGACCTCCACATCTCTATGGGTACTGGATTAAAGGCGTGTGTCACCACGCTTGGCTCTGTTCCCTAGTGTGGCCTTCAACACAACGGGCCTTGCCTGCTAAGGGATAGGATTAAGGGTGTGTCCTGCTGACTTCTTGGTTACTTAAAATGGTTGGCCTCCCCCTCCCCACATCTCTAGCAAGCTTTATTTATCAACATACAAATAAAATATCACCACAAGATAACACCAAAACATAACAAAATAAAATATTATCAGATAAAACAAAAATCATCATATTGAAGTTGGACAAGCCAAGTCAACAGAAAAATATAAGAGCCCTCAGAGAAGGCACAAAAATCAGAGACCTGCTCGTTAACATGTTTAGTCCCATAAAAGTACTAAACTGAAAATTATAGTGTATATGCAGAGGACCAGATCTAGACCTGTGTAGACCCCTTGATTGTTATTTCAGTCTCTATGAGATCATATGAGCTTTGCTCAGTTGTTTTAGAGGGTCTTGTTCTCCTTGTGTCCTCAGCCCTTTCTGTCTCCCCTACTCCTCTGCCTGCTCTTCAGCAGGGTTCCCTAACCTCTGAGGGGAGGGATTTGATGAAGAAACTCATTTAGTGTGTGTGTGTTTATGTGTTTGCATGGTGTAATGTCTGGCTGTGGGTTTCTGTATTTGTTCCCATCTGCTGCAGGAGAAAAGCCTCTCTGATGATGACTGAATAAGGTACCAATCTATGAGTATAGCAGAATATTATTAGGAGTCATTTTTGCTTTATAGTACACTAGGCCTCCATTCATTCCCTCAAATGCCCTTCAGTTCTAGCTATCTCTCTCCTCATTCCCTCCCTCAATCCTGTCTTTCCTCCCTTTTCCCACATGATCTTCCTAATATTGTCCCTGCCCCAGCTCCATTCCACCCCTAAGATCTATTCTATTTCCCCTCCCAGGGAGGTCCACGTGTTCTCCACAGTCCCTTCCTCTACACCTGTTCGTCCCTGGGTCTCTGGATTGCAGCTTGTTTTTCATTTATTTAATTGCTGATATCCAGAGATAAGTAAATGAATAGCATACTTATCTTCCTAGGTCTAGGTGACTTCACTCAGGATGATTTTTTTTCTAGTTTGATCCATTTGCCTGCAGATTTCATGATGTCATTATTTTTAACAGCTGAGTAATATTTCATTGTGCAAATGTACCATGTTTTCTTTATTTATTCTTCTGTTGGAGGACAACTGGTGTTTTCCAATTTCTGGCTATTATAAATAGAGCAGCAATGAATATAGTTGAGCAAGAGTCCATGTGGTAAGATGAAGTGTCCTTAGGGTATATACCCAAAAGCAGTATAGCTGGATCTTGAGGAATTGCCATAGTGACTTCTATGGTGGCTATACAAATTTACTTTTTAAAGTGGGCCAGTGTGACAAATGTATCCAGTGACTGGTGGTGTTTAATTTCTATTGTACTAATGGTCAATGGAATTACAAAGAAAGTCAACTCTCACACTCCTGGCCTCAAAGGAATGACAAATGTTGGGTTATAGAAATGCAGAAATGACTCTTTCTGCTTTAATACACATACTCATATATGCAATATGGAGGAAAATATAAAAAACATGGTGGAGTTGAAACAAGAAAAAAAATTAGCTTAATACCCTTTTTCATGGCCTTTGTCCTTGTGCCTGCCTGCACTATGTCTGTTATCATCACTTAAAATAACTCTGTCTTGATTTCTTTTCTGAATTTTTTAGACTTTACCCACACTTATAAACAGACTAGTATCTGCATACAAGGGAGAAATGTGGAATTTTCTTTCTGAGTTTGGGTCACCTTGCTTAATATTATACTCTCTACATCCCTCAGTTTTCCTGTAAATTTTATTTTTCCTTGCTGCTTAATAATATTCCTTTGTAACAGAATTCCATTATCCATTTATCTAGGCTGAATGTACTTCTCAGCTCTCATGAATAGAGCCACCATAAACATTGGTGTGCAATAAAAATGGTTTTTGAGAGCCGATGTATTAGACTAGAGTTCCAAAGACACTTAAGATTCCTATTCCCCACTGTATGTACTATGTGATTCCCTCCCCTGAGGATTGGGCAAAGCATCTGAGCTTGGGGGAGGCAGTCCATCTGTCCTGAATGGAAAGTTATCACATCAGACTATTTTAACAGACCCAACAGAGTGAGATACTCCTTGTGGAAGGAGTGGACTACAGGGCCAGGACCCCAGGTCAGCTTCTAAGAGGTAAGAGTTACTCTGGGTCAACAGGTAGCAGGCAAACAGGAAGCAGTTTTTCAGCTCTGTAAGCTGAATGCTGTCATCAGTTTCACAAAGAACTGAGAGTCCTCAATTATTGCTGGAGGGCTTTTTTCCAGGTTTCCACAAAGCCCCGCAGTCCCACAATCCACGTATAAAAGAATCACTGAGACGCTTATATTACTTATAAACTGTATGACCGTGGCGGGCTTCTTGCTAACTGTTCTTATATCTTAAATTAACCCATTTCTATAAATCTATACCTTGCCACGTGGCTTACCGGCATCTTTACATGTTGCTTGTCCTGGCGGTGACTGCAGTGTGTCTCTTCCCTTCTTCCTGTTCCCCAATTCTCCTCTCTCCTTGTCCCGCCTATACTTCCTGTCTGGTCACTGGCCATCAGTGTTTTATTTTATATAGAGCGATATCCACAGCACTCAATGAAGAGAACTCTATTCTCACCTGGATTTCAGTTGGGTGAGACTGAACTGTGCTCACTCATACATGCCCTTCCATCCCTACAAACTACAGAACAATGCACTTCATGCTATTGGAAGCATCTTGTTATGTATCATGAAGGATATGCCATAGTCTCCTTCTTTGAAGGTGTGCCAGGGTCAAGAACACCATACTTAGGCTTATGAATAATTGTTGCTGGATTTTAGATATTTATTACAAACCATTAGCTCTGTTTAGCCAAGTTCTTCCTGTGATTCATATACCAAACAATTTTTATTAAAATCATCACTTGATTTTATTTTTTAGTACGAAGATTCTTTTTCTTAAATCATCTGGGTTTTTGTTGCTGTTGTTTTGTTTTAACTTAGGAAAGGAAATGGATAAACAATTCTCATACTTATTTCCAGTTGACCTAATGGGAAAAAATATTTGGTAAACTAAGTAACATATTCAGAATTGCCTGGAGCTTGTTTGCAATATTAGATGAAGAACGAAAATAATGCCACATGTATCATTTTCCTGAAAGCAGCTACACCACAAACTGTTGTAAAATATTAAGGTATGTTACTTTTTGTTTATGTTGCATTTGCTTAATTCTGTGAAGCTGTGTTATCGTTCCTATCTAAAACACCTGATTGGCCTAATAAGAGCTAAATGGCCAATAGAAAGGTAGGAGAAAGGATAGGTGGGGCTGGCAGACAGAGAGAATTAATAGAAGAAATCTAGGAAGAGAGAAGGAGTCAGAGAAGGAAGCTGATATATGATACCAGCCATCCAGCTACATAGCAAGCCAAGGAGTAAAAATATTGAAAGGTATACAGAAATAGAGAAAGAATAGATGATTTAATTTAAGTAAAGCTGGCAAGAAACAAGCCAAGCTATGGCCGAGCGTTCATAAGTAAGAATAAGCCTCTGTGCATGATTTATTTGAGAGCTGGGTGGTAGGCCTCCTAAAAGAGTTAAACAACAACACCAAACCTGATTTCAATTACAAGGGTCCATAATACATCTAAATTCTACCTCAAGAAACAGGAACTTTAGTGTGAAACATGTTTTATCTCTTCATATATTTACTAAACATTTTCATGTAGTGAATTCTAAGCAGAAAGGAAAAGGGTCTGTGTTATAGTGAGTTTTCTTCAACTGTTGAATCACAAACCCTATCTCACATTGAGTACAAGTTTTCTCAATGAACACATGGGCTAAATTGTCAGTGAAAAGATGACCTACTTTGAGTTGTTTGGACATTTTTCCTCTATGGTTTTCAAGATCATACTTTCTAGATCCTATATTTCTATACATGACTTAATTCTTAACAATTCAGATCTTCTCTTCTGAAACCTCAGCTATACATCCAGTCAGCCTCTTTGATACATGAGTCATATTTTGAAATATTCAATGAATTTTCCAAGTCTTCAGTAACTTTTTGAAAAATGTAGACAATGAATGCTTGTCCTCTACCTCTAACACACACATACACACACACACACACACACACACACACACACACACACACACACACACTATATGTTCACATTTCCAACACTTGAGAAGCAGAAGCAGGGTTCAATCCCTGGCACCTCATGCCTGTTATCCCAATCTTGAGAAGTGGATGTAAAGACAAGAGGATCAAAAGTCTTAGGTCATCTCAACTACATAGCAAGTTCAAGGCAATGCTTGGCTGTAAGATAACTCAATGGTAAAACATCAAAAACAAATGAAATATGCTAACCATTATTCTTGGAGGTTCTAGTAACAAGTGTAGGTTTTAATTGAATTTAAATATAAGCACATAGTTCTCATACATAATATGAGAGATCCAAAGCACAACTTCAGTTCATTCAGTGGATTTTTCTCAGAGTGAGAGACAGAATATAACTTCTAAAAAAGGAGATTTATTTTTAATAGTGTGTGTATGTGTGTGTGAATATGTGTGTGAATGTATGTGTGTGTTGTGTGTGTGTGTGTGTGTGTGTGTGTGTGTGTGATGAGGTACCCACAAAGGCCAGAAGAGGGCTTTGGATCCTGAAGTTAGAGTTACAGTTTGAGTTAAGGCTGAAGCCACACAACATAGATGGTGGGATCTGATCTCAATGGATCCTCTAGAAGAGCAGCAACTACTCTTAACTGGGGATCCATCTCTCCAGCCCCCAGAATAACACCTTTTTGTTATGCATGTATTCTTAGAAACAATCCACACTGAAGGAAAGGGATGAATTCCAATTGGTGTGTCTGAAGTCCCATGGTGAAGTGTTGAACTCCTTCGTGGAACCCTCTTTCCTCAACCAAGATTATAACCCATAGTACTCACATAGACCAGACACCAGCAACCTCTCTGCTACTTGTCCATAATTCCTGCTCAGCTAACATTCTTGCAATGTGCATGTATTAGAGTCCATCCCAAATCCTAGCTTTAAAAATAAAAGCAAGATATCCAGACTATACAGCCCATGATTCCATCTTGGAGGTGCACCTCATATTATTTCTGAAGCCCATTCCCTGCTGGGAAAGGCTAACTGAAGGACGTGCCAATGAACCATATGGTTCTTTGAAATTGCTAGTACAGAGAGAAGATGAAAAGAATTTCAGAAATGACACTTTTGATATTTAGTCACTACCCAGAATCATGGCAATGCCCCCTCAAACAGTCCTATCACTATTGTCAAAATGAGTCATTTTTTTAAAAATTGCCTTTCATACTTGTATGTTTAAAAAGTGAGGTGTGTGTTAACTTTAACAACATTTCTTCCCTCAAGTTTTAGGAGGTTTATTATTGGGTGAAGTTAATTTAATAATGGACCCTCTGTTGCCACAGTTGACCTAGTCAACTGTCTACTTGCTAGCGCGGCACAACCTTTATTTCAAGTCCAGGAAATAAAAGGGGCAGATACAATTTGATGAAATGGACCATTAGAAAAATATGCCCGTACCTGGGAACATATGTTTTTACATTTCTGTTGGGAGCCAGAGCCTTAAAAATTACACTTGTTGCTTTTCATATAAATGACAAGATAAGAGAGAATCCTTAGAAACTCTTAGCCATTTGCTATTCTGAGAACTCACAGTCAATTCCTTTCACAGTGACTTTTAATGTCAACTTGATACAGGCTAGGGATGAAGAAAGTCTCAATTGAAGGATTGTGTGAGATTAGACTACTGGTGGGCATGCTTTGGGGGATTGTCTTGACTTGATGTCAAAGGGACCAGCTCCATCCTAGACAGATGGTCTTAGGTTATATAGAAAGCTTCTGAGCATGATCTATGAGCAAGCTAGCAAAGCAGCATCCTTTGTACTTTCTGCTCAGGTTCCTGCCCTGACTTCCTTCAATTATGGGCTGTGACCTAGAAGTGTTAGCCAAACAAATCCTTTCTTTCCACAAGTTGCTTTGTCAAAGTGTTTTATCACAGCACAGCAAGGAAACTAGTCACCCTCACCTTCATTTTGCCTTGATCTAACCAGTTTCCCACATAGGAAATAATTAACTAAAAAATATGATAGGAACTGTGTCTTGGATACAAATCTGTGGACTTAGTTAAAACCTAAAATCAAAACATCTAAATTAATGGGTGGATATAATAAAACATAAGATAAATGGAATTCCTAAATGGTGGAGAGAAAAAGTAAAATAATAGAAATAGTAGTAGAATTGGAGGTGATCTGTGCGGTTGCAGAAGAGGGCATCCTACCTGTAGAGGAGATAAGAAAAACACCTAAATGAGCAAGCACTCTTGACACAGTGGAGTGTTTGTTTCCAAGTATTTCAAGATTACAGATCTAGCTCTAGGGCCCATTTTGAGTTATTTTATGTATTGTGCAATGAATAACACATATTTCATAATAATGCCATGAAGTCAATGAAAAACTGAAGTAAAATTTTTGAGAGTTGTTGGGTGGCTCTAGATTTTAAAGTATGTATGTATATATACATTATATGTGTATGTATACATATATACACATACACAGTGTATATATATATATATATATATATATATATATATATATATAATATACTGTATATATGGGTTTGTTACTAGTTTTTATTGACATACTTTCATATTTTTTGGTGCTATGTTGTCATGATGGGCATAGATTTCAAGTAAGTCCACATAAATTTTAGAATAAGCTTGTCAATTAAAAAAAATAAAGTCATCCAGTATATATGAAGCTTGTGGTTGAATCCAGAACTGAAACAAGACCACTAAAGAAAACAAACAACATAGCACAACACCTCTAGTAGGCTTCTGATGGACTTACGGTGATGCTCCAGATGCTTTGAGGAGATGCTCACATTAGACATCATTGACTATTGGCTAAAATACATTCAGTACTTAATCTGTGCTCTGTGCATAGTTCCCCCTGAAGAGGCCTTACACAACTCCTGTCAGATTAAGCGCTGTGTATTTTCAGAATATCTTTAACAGTTTTAATTTCTGATTTATTGTTAAACAGCTAGAAATTACAGTCATTGCTGGTACCCTAAATCTGTGTCTTAAGCTGGATTTATGGGCTGGACTCTTTTTACCATGGCCATTATTTTCAAGTTTAAAAACCAACAGTCAGAATTTACCTTTGTATCCTTGTTAAGTAACTGCAGCAGAAAAAGCAAACTCAAACCAGGAGAATAAGGCACCTGCCTCCTTTCATCCCTACCCCCAAGACACCGATATCATTTACTGCAGTGCCTCAGTGTCTCCTGACAATTTGTAGTGTTTCTTTCTAAAAGAAGGGAGGAAAAACTCCACACCTCCCACTGGGTGAGTCTGGCCTCAGATCCTATTTCATGTTTCCTTTATAATCTTACCCTTGGGTGAACATGTTAAAAGAGCCATTTAAAAAATCTTGTTTTTTATCATTTGTCTCTTGAGTTAACTATTCTTTAAGCCAAGATTTGTATTCTGATAATGCAGAGATATTTCCTAATGAAAACCATTAAACTTTGGTTCTTATTGTTTTAAATTTTGAAGTTACTACAGATAAATGGGATTCATTTTGCCATTTTTATACTTACATGTATTACATTTCTTTGGTTCTTTTCCCTGCCCCCTCCCATATATCTTTCTGGCCCTTTGGCTGATTCTATCCCTCCCCCACGTAGACGTGGGCCCCACTTCTACCTGCATGTCACAAGCATTCCACTGCACTCTCCTTTCCACCCCTCACTGAGCTGGGATTTTCTCTTTTCTAACAGTCTTCTTTGTACTTTGATGACCACAAATGCATACACACAGATGTGCACCCACACATGCACACCCACACATACACAATCTTAAATGTGGATTCTGCACATGAGGATTACTATTTGTCTTTCTAAATCTAAATCTGTCTGATTTCTCAGTAGATTAAAAATACTATTCTCCCAGTTGCTCCTCCAAACTCACCCACAATTTTGGACCAATGATATCCATACAACAACAACAACAAAAACCAACCAACCAAACAACAAAAACAACAAAAAACCTGACTGACATAGAACTATCTATGTAGATCAGACCATCCTTGATCTCACAGAGATCTGCATGTCTCTGTCCCCCAAGTACTGGATTAAAAGTGTGTGCCACCATGCCCTGCCTAAGATAGATAAAAAAGTAAACACACATTCACTACTGTTCATTACCATTCCATATGAAACCATTTTCTTGTTAAAAGGTCATGTATTTAAAATATTAAACACACATTTTCAATGCATTCTAAATATAAAACAACTTAGAATAAATGAAATAAACCTTTAAAAAGAGTTTAAGTTACTACGTCAAGCTGAAAACAAATACTGGAAGGCAAATAGCAACAAATGGAATTTATTCTATACTTAGTGAAAATTTTGAGGCCATATTTTCACGACACAATCATTTTACTCCATAGGCTTCCTTTGCCACTAAAATTTCATTCAGAGCAGAGTTGCTTTTATTACTTGCTCTGACACCTAGGAAAGACCAAAAAGCTGGTGTGGTGTTGTATGCCTTCTAATATTGGCACTTAGGGCTGAGGCCAGGAAAACAGAGTTTCAAACCAATGTGGGCTACACAGTGAAACACTGTCCAGAAAATGAAAAGGGGGAGGAAGAAGAGAAAAGAGGAGAAAGGGAAGAAGGAAGAAGAGAAGGGAGAGAGAACAGAGGAGGAGGGGATGGGAGGAGGGGAAGAGAAAGTATGGAGGAGACATCACCTGCTGCTTTATAGGTCAGATTGTGATTTAATTCAGGAATAAGCGAAATGGATCTGTTGGCAGTGGTCAGTCTCAAACTCTCAAAACTATGCTTCCTTTCCTCACTGTAAGCCTCAGTGTAATCTCTTGGTGCCACTCTCAGAGTCACGCTCGGATGCAATATTAAATTTGCGGGCTTTGCTAATAATTTCTTCATGTGCTCTGTTGGCTGAGAACACATCACACTCGCTGCTGTTTCAGAGGAAACAGCAGCCTGGGTTGCAATGAATAATGCATGTGGAGAGGTTGACCTCCATTAAGAAGAGAGGACTGAAACTCAGATTTCTGAATGTCACTTCAAGGGTGAGATCTCTACTAATGCTGATTAAAGTCTCTTCAGAAGACTGGAAGCTTTTAAGGAAATTATAAATATTTCTTTTCAGCCCACCGAGACCAGACACAAGATCTTCTCATTCTTATTCTGTTAGTGATGAGTGATGAATAAGCTTCATCTAATTTCTGTTGCTGCAGTTGTTATGGCCAGAAATTCTAGGCTCAAAGCAAGAAAATAGCTTGAAAATAATAGCACATCTCCTATTGAATTAATAAAAATATCCAAAAATTTGCCTGGTTCAAATTTGCTGTTTCTGTTTATTAGCTGTGAGCTCTTGGCTCTGATCAGCATCTTTGTTGAGGTTAATTACACCATTAGCAAAAATGAGTCTAAAAGACCTTGTTTAAAAGTCAGTTGTTGGGGCTGCAGAGATGGCTCGGTAGATAAGTGAACTTACCATGCTAACAGAAGGCCTGAGTTCCGTTCACACTCTAGCCTGTAATCCAGGACTATGTAGGGTGGAGACAGGAGATCACTGGGGCCTGCTGCTTACCAGCCCACTCCAGTTCAATGAGAGTGTCTGTCTTGGGGTGGGGGTGGTAAGGCAGAGAAATACATGCAGTGTCTTCCTCTGGTCCCTAATGCTTGCAAATATGCATAATACAAATTAGACGACTGCACACATACACCACACACAATCATATACATAGAATCATTGTAAAAACCACAATTGTCCAGTACATTCTCATGTCAACATGAGGAAAGGGAAGACGAAATTTGAGGATGATTTGACCCACTTTTAGTGGGTGCTATTTCCTAACTATGGGCTACGTTTACATGGATTTTACATCTGTTGTTTCTTTTAGTCTTGAACATGGGATTGCTCTGGTGAAAATTTACAATTTGCACAACAAGCCTTAAACAACATCCATGCATAATACTAAGAGGTACTTTTATGTCATGTGGAACTTGATATAATAAAGAAAAAATATAATTCTGAAAAAAAATACAAAGAAGTCTTTGAAAAAGATATTTATATATATTCTAAAGGAAAATATATTTGAGAAACAGCAAGGTATAGCAAACACTTCCTAGATCACTTTCACAAAATAGCTGGGGCCACAATAGCACACCTATCTTTATAATCACAAAAAATCAGGTGTCTAACAATAGCCATGTAGGTGTAGCAGTTATGAGCAGGAAGGATCTGCTCACCAAGAACTAGGTCAAAAGTAAAGCATATAAACAAATAACATAATGTTTGGCTTTTGCACACATCCAGCTTTATTCATATGGTCATCTTAAGTCTTGTGATGGACAGCTAAGAGGTCTGAGAAGGCATGCTTTCTTTCAGACAATGTCTTTCACAGGGACCTGAGGATCATGGACTTGGCAAGTCTGGCTGGGTAGCAGACATCTGTAATACCAGTACTGGAGCTGTGAAGACAGATGGTCCCTGGGGTGTGCTGGCAAGGCACCAGGGTTCAGGGGATCAAGTTCAAGTTCTCATAATTGCAGAGCAGTCTTCCTCTCAGCCCCTGGGTAAGTATCTTCTCATTTGACTGCGTGTTTATTAAATTTGAAACAGTCATTATTTGAAACTGAGGTTTTCATCATTGCCATGTCTATGGCCACCTACTTATCTGAATTTTCTGCCAAATGCATTGAGACAAGTGGAGAAGCAAAGGCATTAATTGACAGAACCCTGAAATCCACTTTTAAAGCCTTAGTCATGGCTAACTCTAAATCCTTCATAATGGTTTAGAGATTCAATCAAAATTAATTTTCTTCTACAAAGTGTGCCAAATCTTTAACTAGGTGTTTATAAGGACTTTTGTGTTTTCCAGAATTTTCATACCTTTGTATGTATATTTCGTGTTTGTGTGTGTGTGTGTGTGTGTGTGTGTGTGTGTTGTGTGTGTACATAGTGCACACACTCTTGCTAGTGTCACCCCTTAACCAAAGTAAAACATTGTACTGGCTGGTTTTGTGTGTCAGCTTGACACAAGCTAGAGTCATCAGAGAGGAAGGAGTTTCAGTTGAGAAAATGCCTCCATGAGATCCCCATGTAAGGCATGTTCTCAATTAGTGATACAATGGAGGAGGCCCAGCCACAGTAGTTGATGTCATCCCTGTGTTGGTGGTCCTGGATTCTAATAAGAAAGCAGGCTGAGCAAGCCAAGGGAAGCAAGCCAGTAAGCAGCACCCCTCCATGGCCTCTGCATCAGTTCCTGCCTCTGGGATCCTACCCTGTTTGATTTCCTGCCCTGACTTCCTTCAGTGATGAACAGCAATGTGGAAGTTGAAAGCCAAGTAAACCCTTTCCTCCAAACTTGGGTTTTTGGTCATGGTGTTTAGCTGCACCAATAGAAACTCTAGCTATGACAGACATGTACTAAATTTTTTACCTCAGATTTTGTAGTCAACATATATTGCCAATGTTCTTTGACAGTCAAATCATAGTCCAGCCTAGCTCATTATTTGTGAGTTCTGGAATACAAGATGGAACTTTGTATTGACAAGCTTCTCTGCTTATAAGGTCACTGAGCTTGTATCTGGATCCTCTAACAGAGGGGCATTTTTTTTAAAAGCAAGCAGTTCATGAGCAGACAATTTGACAGGGGCAATTTCTTGCATTGTTGACTGTATTCATGCTTCTATGACTCTGTAAAATACTTGCTGAACTTAACGGGTAGAGAGGGATAATGGTTTACAAATTGGCAGATGTAGGCTTTCATTTTAAAGCTGACAATTGGAATGAAGTGATTTCGCTGTTTTAACTTTAAAGGTTTACCTCTCACCATTAGGTAGCCTTGTATGGCTAGTGTACCAATTCTGCAGATTTGTTTCTGTTGTGTGTAAAGCAATCAGGAAAACTAGCTGCCTTTCCCAGTTCTAAGTCTGAGTTGGTTGTGGAACTTGCAGAGATGCTAATGGAGTGGGGTTACCCAGGGAGCTGGCTCACATGGTTTTCTAAATGCAAAGTCCCAAGACAGGTTACCTGAAATCTGGAGACCTGGGGATATCCCTCATGTATATCAGCACAAATGTGGAGGCCCAGAACAGGGAAGCTGAGGTTGCAACTCTGAGGCAAGGTCCTGGAGATATAGCAAAGACTGGAGTGCAAAGGTAAATGAGGACAGAGTTCTCACCTGAAGGAAGTAGAAGAAAAATTCTGCCCTGGTTCTAAGACAGAGGGCAAGCTCAACTTCTGCTTTGCCATTCTCGCTTCTCTTTCTCTTCTCTCTCTTCTTTCTCTTTCTTCTCTTCTCTTCTCTTCTCTTCTCTTCTCTTTCTTCTCTTCTCTTCTCTCCTCTCCTCTCTCTCCTCTCCTCTCTCCTCTCCTCTTCTCTTCTCTTCTTCTTCTCTTCTCTTCTCTTCTCTTCTCTTCTCTTCTCTTCTTCTTCTTTCTCTCCTCTCCTCTCCTCTCCTCTCTTTCTCTTTCTCTTCTCTTCTCTTCTCTTCTTCTTCTCTTCTCTTCTCTTCTCTCCTCTCCTCTCCTCTCCTCTCCTCTCCTCTCCTCTCCTCTCCTCTCCTCTCCTCTCCTCTCCTCTCCTTCTTCTTCTCTTTTCTTCTTTCTCCATCCCTTCCTTCCTCCCTCACTTCCTTTTTTTCATTTTTTTCTGCTGGCAGGGTAGGTTGTACCACCTGTATTGAGCTGAATAGTGAACACCTAGTTCATCAAAATTGTACACAAGTGCTGGAAGATGGATCAAGCTTAATAGCACTATATCTGCTAGTCTGAGGACCTGAATTGAGATCACCAGAACCCATGTAAGAAAACTGAGCTTGGTAATGTGGTTGCCTGTGACCCCAGTACTGAGGTACAAGACGGCAGAGAAAGGAAGATTTCTAGGGCTGGGCTTGCTGGGTGCCAGCCTAGCTCTGTGTTCAGTGAGAGACCCTGCCTCAAGGAAATAGAGTGGATTTGTAATTGACCAAGGACACCTGACATCCTTTTCTGCCTTGTTGTCTGGATGCATAGGTGAACCAACCCTCATATATACATGTCTACCTATATACCACACAAACCATCATAAAACTGTGCAAGAAACTCCTCCAAATCTATGAGTGTTTAAACTACTGCTTGGCCAGTTTTCCTAAAGATTGTCCTACTCAATAGGATACAGTACGCTGCTCCCAAGTGAAGACACACTAGTCCCTTCCCAGAGATTGCCTTTCCACTCCTTTTAGATAGCCATCTAAAGTGGAGATTGCCAGTATTAGGACTTTGGCTTTCATGATTATGGTATTTGGTGCTATGCCTCACAGAATCGTGGTCGGCACCCAGTTATGGCTACGTACTAGACTTCCTGGTCTACTCAGGACAGAGGCAGTAGCTAAAAACACAGTTCTCATTCTATGGGGGCTGCTAGTCTTGCTTGTAGTGCTCCTTATGAGCTTAGGTAGAAGTACAGCCTTCAAGGTGGTCTCTGTCATCCCTGAGAGCTCCACAAGTTGTGTATGGGGCTCTGTCTTAACCTTGTAGCAACTGAACTTCAAGATGCTTCCTGTGCAAGGAATCCAGTTAGACTGTGTGTGACTGTGCTTCAGTTGTTACCTTGTGCTCCTCATGAGCAGTAACTGTTCTTCTTTATTTCACAAAGGGCTTATACCAATATATGCCTCCCACACTCAGAGATGCTGTGAACTAACTATGCTAGAAATTACCAGAGCTTTTACCAATATCACTGTGACAGTGACAGATAGAGCATAAACCTGTAAGTTATATATTCTGGCTTGAATGAGTGCTCTTACTAGTGACTTACAACAGATGCAACTCCCGCTGCTCTTTCTCTTGTCTTTCTGGGTTATTCAGGTAGTATTTTTTATTTTCTATAATCTCAGAAACAAACCAAGAATTTTTTTGGTACAAACTAAGTTAGAAAAATATATATATCTTGGTTTCTTGGATTCTCGTACTTCCCTGAATTCTCCCTTCCTTTATGGATGAGAAGTCCTTGCTATAGATTGTTGAAATTTTCTGCCAGTGCCTCCACTGCCTGGAAGCCCTGCTTCACAATGGTGGTATTCCCTGGCATCCGTTTAAGTAATCCAACGAACTCTTCCTACAGTGATCGGTTCCATCAGCCCCTCCAATGTTTATTAGCTGAAGCAAGTTTTACAAACACCTTTGTTCTGCCAAACTTAACAACGCAGGCCTGATCAGCACCTCACTGGTGGGGTGGAATTTGGGGACTGAGTCTGTGGAATGGATTTCTCAGTAAATCCTGTTTCATTCTCTGCCAAGCTGGTGGTTAAAACTACTCAGATCCTACAAATCCATTGGGAGTTTGTAATGCATATACATTCTTAAATTCTTTCCCTGTTACTGGAAATGAGGCAAAGGCAAGAAACCTATTGCCAAGGACCAAACCAAAGTCATGTGCCCTCTCAGCAGACCACATCCTACCAGTCTTCCTGAACTAGGGGGTCAGAACTACCTGATTCCAGTGACTGGCTCAAAGTCACTGGGTGAGACCCTGCTCCTTCCTCCCTGCTGTTATGTCAGGACAAAAAACAGTATCAAATTTAGTATCTGAGGGAACCATCTATATTGGAGTTGGGAGATGTAGTGGATATCTGGCCTTAAGTGTGCCAGAAAACCATCGTGGTAGCCCGAGTCACTTAGCTTGGTCACTATGACAAAGTTTCCCAGGACAGATGACTTAAGCCACAGGTAATTTTTCCTCACTGGTCTGGAGGCTGGTCTGGGATCAAGGTTGAGTAACACTAGTTCCTCTAAGCCATTTCCATTTGGCTCATAGATGGCAACTTCTCCTTGTGTTGTCATGAGTTCAGTGCTCTGTGTGTGTCTTTTCCAATCTCCTTTTGTCAGATTGGACCATGGCCACTCTAACAACCTCAGTTTTGTTTAATTGCCTATTTAAATCCTGCCCTCCATATACAGTCACATTCCAGGAGACGGGATAGTGAAGGGAGTATGTAGGACTTCAACATATTTGAGACTGACAGATGAACATCCCCTTACAGTAGCACTTCTAAAAAGTTCTCTTATCCCATATGGCTGGCCTGATCTGCATGTGGAGAAGGGGTCTGGGGTCCTGGGGTGTATGGAGAATAATGACTCAGACAGTGAGATTTGGCTAAAGAATGGTGACTAAGAGATTGGCTCTGTGCCTACAATGTATCAGAGCAAAGTTCCCTTCTCACCTTCATACCTTGCTCATCTTGTTCCATCTTAGCATTCTTCACCAGGTGAGGCGAGAGCAGAGCTGGTTGCTGCCATGTCCTTTCCCATTGCTACCTCTCCCTCCTTAGGGCAATGAATTGTATCTTGCCAGACCAGGCTAGCTGTGAGGCTTGCTTACTAGTCAGCATGGTGTTTACAAATCCTCTCCTCTCTAAGAAGGTATTTCCTTTCTTTGTGCTTCTTATACATCGGAGAAAAAGTTACTAATTCACCAGCCTCTATTGTAATTAAAGATACACTGCATGGGCACCCCATATTAGCTACTTCTCATCCTTGCTCTGACAAATGCTTCATAAAAACAGTGTAAGAGAGGAAGTATTTTTATTTTTTATTTTTTTGGCTTGTGGTTTGAGGGGTAAGGTCCAGAGTGACAGGGATTGCTACAGTGTGTGGCAACTGGTTTACAGTGTGGTCAAGAAACAGAAGGAAACAAATGCTAGTGCCCAACTCAAGGTCTCCATTTTTCTTCTCACCTAAACCAGTACCCACTCTATGGGATGGAGCTGCCTATATGCAGGGGATCTTCCCTTCTTATTTAAATATCTCTGAGGATGCCCTCACAAATGATCAGAGGTATGTTTTCTGGGTGATTCTATAACCAGTCAAGTGGACAATGAAGATTAACCACCATAAAACAGGATCTTTCCTTCGGTCAAAACCCATCATCTGTCCATTTATACCCCACTGCCTCTAATTACAAACACAATCTTTTGTTATTGAATATGTCAAAATTTTGATTATATTATAATCACTTAAAAATTTTCATTTTCAAGTGAAAAACCCTAATAGTGCACAGTAGCTTACTGCTCAGTACACATATAATATGTAATTTTGATATATACATCTATGCATTATTTATTACAAAACCACTTATTTAATCTATCTGCTCTTGTTCATTAGAAATGTAAGTGAATAGTTAAAATTAAACAACTTTATGACCCATTTTCACTCTTGGTGAAAGCACTGTGGTCATTACACATTTAAGTTGCTAACTAATGTCAATTGCGCTGAGAGATGCTAAGGAGTTAAGGGCACTTACCTCAGTTGCAGAAAACTTGGATCAGTTCCCAGCACCCACAGCTGGCCCCAAAACTTCTTTGAATTAAAGTTCCAGGGGATTGGTGGTTTGAATAAGAATTGCCCTCATAAGACTATGTATTTGATTGAATATTTGGTTTCCAGTTGGTGGACTGTTTAGAAAGAATTAGGAGTACTTTCTGAAACTGTAAGCTAATGTTTTCTTGTGTAAGTTGCCTTGATCATGGTGTCTCTTCACAGTAATGGAACTAAGACACATACACACATATAAACAATAAATCAGCAAACAGTAAACAAATCTTTAAAAACAACTGATGCTAGAGATACTTTACAAAGGGGGGGATACTTTACAAAGGGCATAACACATTTCCACTTGGGAAAAAGAACTGCAAATCTTCAGGAAGACAGAAAGAGTCCCTGATTGCAGATCTTAAGAGACCTGGCCATACACAAAGTTCTCTGTGAATTTTGAGTTCCTAATCATCAATGCCAACCATCTGGGGCACACTCATGAGAGCTTGTTTCTTTTCTTCTGGCTTTCTACCATCTTGAGAATAATGAAAATGAGCTAATAACTCCTACTGATCAAACAGTTATACATATGGTTGTGCAAGATGGTTATACAAATAAAACTTGACATGAATGAATCTGTTGTCAACTTGGTATGAGGGAACATCTGTCCATGGTGAAATATATCAATGGGATGTGTTTATAATGATGGGCTCACTTAAAGCCCTAGTGGAATTGGGACAGACCCCCTCAAGCCCTAGGCAAGTGACCTGAATTTAGCTCACAATGACAATTAACCACCATGGAATTTTCTTTTTCAGTGACTATTAACATTTGCTCTGTGCCAACTCATAACCTTCTATAAGTTTGCATGCTATTAGTTTGGCATTTTCAAGGATTTAAATAGAGTACCCATCCTCCAGGACTTTTAGAATCATAGTCAGGCCAGAGCTACACACACACAGTAGCATTCAGTATATTTATGTTGTAAATACAAACACAGCTGGAGATGGATGTCGTTCATTTTTTAAGAAAAGACTAGCAATCAGTGACACAGGACTAGAAAATCTGAAATTGAGTTTTGAAGAATTGATATATATATAGATGGTCAAATAGGGAAAATGACAGCATCTTTCAGAGGTATTAGAGGCTATAGGGCAAATCATGGTTATTGATGAGAATTAGGAATAAATTATATTGTAAAGTTCAACAGGCATACATAAAATGGCATAGTGAGGTGATCAAACCCTAGTGTGACAGAGCAAAGAAGAACTAATGATGATAGTCTTAGTATCTTTATCTAATAAAGTAAGTGTAGTCAAATATCTCCTCATCTAGTTAAATGCTCACTTCTGACATAAAGTGATAGCAAATCTTAATTTTATTTTATTTTTATTTTTATTTTTTGCAGTAGGAAATATTGTTTCACATGCTACTAAACCCTATAATCTAGAACATGGTTGGTTACTTTCTCATTGTGGTGACACAATGCCTGACAGATGCAGCTTAAGGGAGGAAGGGTTTGTTTTGGTTGATAGAGGGTGCAGTCCATCATGGGGGAAGGTTCATGGAATTAGGAGAGTGAGGAGGTGACTGGTCATATTGTATCTGCAAGTCAAGAGCACAGAGAGATTCATGCTTGTGCTCACCTCCTCTCTCCTTTATATGGAGTCCTGGACACCAGTTCATGGAGTAGTACTGCCCATGTTTTAAGGGTGTCTTGATGTTGCTGTTCCTAACAGCTCCCTTGGGAGAAGGGGTGAGAAGGTATGTCTTCAAAAGCACAGACATTGGGAGTCAGTTGAAGCAAACAACAAACTCCTTTATTCGATAAGGGGAAGGCCTTATATACCCTCCTCCCAGCACCCAGTCTGTGTTGCAATGTGATGGCATTGCATGGTCATCCCTCATTGGCTGGGCATGATCAAGAACTCTGACAATGACCAGGAACTTTGACAGCATCTGTTGCTAGGCCCTCAGGCAGACTTCAGGTTGGCACACAAGGAAATACATTATGTGCCTGCCTTGGCAAATGGTTTGAGCCAATTTCCTCAACCCTATGGGCATGTCCTAATACTAATCTAGAAAAATTCCTCATAGGCATGCCCAGAATCTTGTCTCTTCTGTGATTCTAGATTCTGCCAGGTAGACATTAAATACTAATATATTAATCTTTACAAATATCATATGACATCCTAGATTTATGCTCACACAACAAAGACACGAATCTTATAGCTTTAAATTCTCTAAGAGGTGGAATACCACTATGAATTATTTCTAATATAAGTAGATTGGTTGGGGCTTGAGAAATTGCTCAGTGGTTAAGAGTACATGTTGCTCTTCCAGAGGACCTCAGTTTAGTTCTCAGAACACAAACCAGACAGCTCATAACTGCCTATAACTCTAACTCCAGAGAAATCTAATATCTCTGCCTTAGACACCTGCACACACATGCACAAGACTCTTAATTAGAAGAGGTGATAGTTAAACAAAAAGTGTGAGTATTCAATCTAAACTAACTTATACAACTAACAAATGCTTCTCATTTGATCAGATATAACTTGCCAAAAGGAACCTCCCTAAAGTTATGGTTGGGTAAGGTTTTGTTTTTGTCTTTTCAGGATAATAAAGGCATCCAGCTAATGAATCTGAAGACCACTGAACAAATGAGATATCTGAAGAAATAGTACAAATCATCCAGAAAAATGTCCCAAGAAATCCCAGTATACCAAAGCCTATTGGTATATCACATCTCCAACAGGATAAAATTTCATGAATCTTCCTAAATGTTTGTTTCTGCTGTTCTCTACAGACATATAATGCAAACGATCTTTTTGTAGTCCCAGTTCAATTGAAAATTAAAGCTGGCTTTTGGAGTGGAGTGTGCCTCTCTCCTTCTCTAAACCCAAGCATGCTGTTAAAGTAAAATACAAAATCTCTGTCTCATGTCAAAAGAGCCACCTGATATGGGACAGAAGAAAACCTAAAGCCTACGGACTATTTTATTGCCAGATCTCATAATCCTTTGTATTATTTTGACTCTTTAACCTTTTCTTAAGGTATAAATATTATCTCAAAATTTATAAGATTTATATATTTTTTTAAACTTTTTGTCAAGATATTAATGATCATAGAGAGTACTGACTAATTCTAAAAAGGCTTCATCTAGCTTCCTGTATATGATTTCAGGTTTGAGTCTCTAACAGGTAATTAGAAATTAAGCTTTTGTACTCTGAATGTACATAGCAAATATTGATCCTTTAGCTCTTTGAGATCTGCTGTATATGACATTTAAAATGTTTAAGTTTTCTGTGATGAACCATGACCACATCTAAGAGTGATCTTTGAAGTCTCCAAAAAGATGGGGCCTCACATCGATGATTCCACATGGTCTATGATAATGCCACTAAGCTGACAAACACAACCCAAAGAGCATCGTTGGACTACAAACTGTTCAGGACAATTTTGAGGTGGCTAGCTGAGATGATCCAGCTCACAGACCACTCCAGCCAAGACTTGAGATAAGCCTTGCACTTTCCCGTTAACAGAGACTGGACAACAAATAATGCAGCTACCTCTCCCAGGACTTGACAATTAACCCAAATTTTTTCTTTTCAGGATCCCTAAAGATCCCATCACCCCAAGACAGCATGAAGTAAACTGAAGAAGATGTTGCCCACATTCCTATGAGGTGGGGTGGGTGATTTTTGGTCATTTGATGGGTTATGGATATTTGTCATTTTTAGGTGGTTGGTTACAAATTGTTATTGGTAATGGTCAGGAAAAAAGCTGAACAGAGGAGTTTAGATTCAGGGTCCTTGTTTTGAAAAGAGAAAAGGGGGATATAGATATGATAGGATAAGGATAGATTATTGAATCTACTTCAAACCACAAAAAAACAACCAATAATTTTAAATATTTTACCATGATATGGATTTTTGTATATTGATACAAATTTAAGGTTAGTTTTGTTAGAACATACTGTACATACTTTTCTAATCTTGTTCAAGGTATAATACCTATACATCTCATTTAAACAATTTAATGCAAATTTCCAGTCTAGGTTAGTAATCAGTCACCTATTACAATTGAATTTGTAGTCATATTAAGTATGTTTTCAAATCAAATAGAGATATATTTTTAGGTAGACAGGTGGTCTCAAACAATTCAGAGATCTGAAGAATATGACATTTAAGATGTTTTAATAATATAATGTTTTCGTGGGATTTTTTTTATAACAATGAGACAAGTCTGCTCCTGGGCACCAATCTACTTCAGAGAAGATGATGGGCATCTGAGAAATTCCACATGGAGTTTACTTTCTTTGTGGCAAAAGTTAGCACTGGACAAGAAAGTGCTCTTGCCTTAACTGCTGACAGTGTGCTGTCCAATTTGGACAAGCAAGACACAAAAGAAAGGTGACTGCCAAAATTTGCCAAGACAAGGTAGGATAGCCCTTCAGAATATCCTGCTTCACAGAAAAGTCTGTCAGATATGCTAGTCCTGTAGTCAAAGATGGATGCCCCAACATGACAGAGGAACCTCAGGTGACTGTCTAGACATCCAGCTGTTTCTGTTTCTCATATTTTTGAAAGTTGCTTGCTTGAACTTCCTCCTTACTCAAGTAATATGCAACCCCCACGTTGAGAATCACTGCATTAGACAAATCTTTAAGGTTGGTTGGTAATTCTGTGTTGAACAGTGCTCCCAAATTAAAACTCACTGTTTTTGCATATCTGATAATTTTTGATAGATACAAATCAGCATGGAAATTTAAAATAAAAAGAAACTGTTTCATGTTTGTTACAAGGGACATTCATAGACAGTATAAGAAGTTTATATTTTAAAGTTCTCTTCTGAAATTTTTTAAAAAAATATAAGCAGTGGTTACCATGCATGAACTCTACCATGCAACAATATTACAAACATATGCTAGAAAAAAACTATAAAATGATCATTAAAAGGCATCATTTGAAACATTTGTGCCGAGGGTATAGGAAACAGTAAAATCGTGCTTTACATATGTCAATATATATTTGAAAATCAGCGCATTCCCTAGAAGTTTTCTGGGTCTAAGCATTGCTTTACTTTTTGCATGTACAACTATGAAGTCTTGAAAAGAAAAACAAATGATGTGTTTAGCTGTCTATCTTGAGGAAAGGGCTCCTCCTGTGTGACGTGTTCTTCCTCTCTTCCTACTCAGCCCTACTGGATTGCCGCATTTGTGCTTTCCATAGCTGTGACATTAAGCACCAAGTGGCTGAATGACCTTGCTACAGACCAAGAGACATGGATGAAGGACATAGCTGGACCATCCCTCTTCAACTTCAGGTGGTGACTGGTCTTCCTATTGGATGGTCAAAGCCTGTTTTAGACAAATCTCCAATGGCCAGGAAAGATGCCAAAAGAAACCAGCTATAGAAAGACACAGCATTCTGCTCCCCCTGCTTAGAGATGGGAGATCTTACACTCTAGTAGTCTTTCATCATCCATGATGGGAAATGTTTTCTCCTAAGACCCGATGGTGTTTGGCTCTTTCTCTAATCAGCATTCACTGTACCAGTGCCATAAAAGAAAGCACTGGGATTGATGTTGGTGGACCACAATCAAGTAACTCTGCCAGGTTTATTTTATTTTATTGCCAAAGTTTGCTGTGTTTATGTGCAGGCCTTTCACCATGAATGAGGTAGTCTTTGTTTCCCTGTTAGTTTTTGCCTTCTGCTCTTGGCTATGGTACGCTGACCACAGTCACATGAGTCGGTCTCTGCCTTTATGTTCAGAGACTCTGATAAAGTTAATCTCTTATACTAACTGGATGTGAGCCAGTGTTTTGAGTCGCTGCAGCAGAGAAGCTGTGAAGAGAAAGTACAGCAATATTTACAGTCAGTTGATCACAAAGCATATGGATGTGATCCTCCCTTATGAGGACTTTATAAAAATGGGAGAGTGCTGTTTTGAGGCATCTGACAGGAGGTCCATGATGTTCATTTCAATATTTTACAGTTTCCACTGCAGTTGGCATTACTCAAATATTTCAAAACTCAATGGATTGGGACGGTGTATAAGTGTTCTATTTGAGATTAGGGAGCCAAGAGAGATGGTTTAATGGTTAAGAGCACTTGTTGCTCTCCCAAAGGAGCCATGTTTGGTTCCTTGCACCCAGGTCAGGTGCCTTGAAAACTTCTGTAACTCCTGCTCTAGTGAACTCGATGCCTCTTCTGAACTCCACAGGATTGAATACATGTGCACACACACACACACACACACACACACACACACACACACACACACAGTCTTTTTCACATTAATAAAAAATAAAGTAAGTCTTTTTTTTTTTTAAAAAAAAAAGATACTGGATTTTCTACTGGAGACATAAAGAAGAATAAGAATATATGATCTAAGATCTCCTAATGTAGTTTGTGGTACAGCCAATAATAAGTTCAGCTTTTAAATCCACTTCTAACCATGTTCATCTTGTATAGTCAGATTTGTTTCTTCTTACTCCTCAGTAGATTCTGATTTCTGTGTGTGTGTGTGTGTGTGTGTGTGTGTGTATACATATGTCACATGCCCTATATTATTCTACCATTACAATATTCTACCATTGTGTAAGTCATCCAATTTTCAGAATTCAGTGGTTCAAAAGATTTACTAAATATAGTATCAAAAATAACTAAAAGTGTTTTTTTCTGTTTGTTTTTATCTTTAATTTTTTCATTTAATTTTTGTTTTGTTTTGTTTGTTTGTTTTGTTTTTTTAAGACAGAATTTCTCTGTATAACAGCTCTGGCTGCCCTGGAACTTGCTTTGTAGACCAAGCTGGTCTCGAACTCACAGAGATCCTCCTGCCTGTGCTTCTAAGTGTTACGATTAAAGGCATGTACCACCACTGCCTGGCTTCATTTAATTTCTTAATTAGCACACACTACATCAGATCTCCGTATGCATTTTCAAAACAGTTTTATTCTCTGTCTTTGGTCACCCATCTCACTGATCCTCTCTTGTACTCCTGCCCCACTTCCCTTCCACTTTTAGGTAATGGTCACGTGTGTCCTGTTGCTCCAAACCGACCACGGCAGTTCCTTTCCGTTATTGTAGTCTCCACCCACTTTAGAACATCTCATTCACAGGTAGATATACCACTCACCCACAGCATTTATATGTATCTCTAGAAACCATATTTACATGATCACTGTGGTACCAAATGCTGTGGTACATGTTGATTGTTTCTCTGTGTTAAATCACTAGCATAAATAAAATGTATTCAGTAAAAAGGCTGAGTGTGTACATACTTCTAGAGATGAATCACCAGGATGACCACTTGAAAGCGACATAAAATTGATCTAATATGTAAAGATAGCAATTCATTCAAATCTTTTAGGGTCTGTAGAGATGAGTTAGCACTGGAGAACACACATTGCTCCAGCAGAGGAACTGGGTTCAGTTATTAGCACCAACATCAGATGGCTAGCAAGGACTTGCAAATCCAGCTCTGGGAGATCCAGTGGCACTCTCTTGTCCTCCAAGGGTACCTCTCACTTGCGTGAACATATCAGTCCCCCACTCCAGACACATAGTTGACAATAAAAATAAATAACATCTTAAAAGATTATTTATGTGCATTTCTGTATGTGGCCTGTGCATGGAGTTGCAGATATCCTCAAAATCCATAAGGGGGTGGCAGATTCCCCCTGGAGCTGGATTTACAAGTGGTCCTGAGCCACTATTAATGTGTGCAGGGAATGAACTGAAGTCCCCTGAAAACAAGTAAATGCCCTTAACCACTGAGTCATCTTCTGGCCCATAAAAATATTATTTATTTATTTATTTATTTATTATTTATTTTATTTATTTATTTAGTGTATGAGTGTGTATGTTTCTGCACACACAGCTACATTTGCACATATGTGTATGCAGGTGCCATGCAAGAGTGGGGGGGGGCAACAGAAGACAACCTCAGATAGCATCCTCAGGGGCACTGTCTACCACTTTTGTGACAAGAGTTTTCTTTGGCTTGGAGCTTCCAAGTGTACAAGACCAACTGGCCACTGAGTACCAGGGATCTTCCTGTGTTCTCCTTCCCAGTGCTGGGATCAAAAGTGTGCACTATCTCACTAGGAATTTTTATATAGGTTCTGGGGATCAAACTCAAGTCCTCATACTTGCAAAGTAAGGGATTTACCTACTGAGTCACCTCAGTAGAGCATTCTTACTGAATGACAAGTATTAGCAATCTAACCCTTCCAGTATTCAGCAATCTAAGGGTATATTACCTTCTGGTTTGGAGAATAAAATTCATTTTTTTCCTGTTCATAAAAAAAAATCTAGCTAGATAAAATCAACAATGCTAATTTCTGGATTATGTACAGGTTTGGTTTTCAGGATACACACAAACTGTTCTTT
The DNA here is from genome assembly GCF_004664715.2 of Peromyscus leucopus. Classification (NCBI taxonomy): domain Eukaryota; kingdom Metazoa; phylum Chordata; class Mammalia; order Rodentia; family Cricetidae; genus Peromyscus; species Peromyscus leucopus. The sequence goes on along the minus strand of NW_023505552.1, from coordinate 42,554 downwards.
GGATTTACAGGGATCTTAGAGTACAGAGACATTACTGAAAGTAGCTTGTCAACTGTTGGGGAAATCTAATGACTATTTACATCATTTTCTTATCTAAAATGACAATCTCTGATGTCTGTCCATAAATTTCAGTACTGTGTTTAATTTAGGACTCATTGTGTATGGAAGAATAACTTGTCTGAAGTATTATGGACATAGAGTTAGGTTGGACTTGGTGGTATAGGAAGGCAGAGGTAGGTGGATCTCTTAATACCAGGCCAGCCAGGGCTACACATTGAGATACTATCTTAGACAAAACAATGTATGTACCTTAAAACCTCTTAATGGTGTTTAAAAATTCTTTGATATTGCATGCTCAACATCTATGTGGGACTTAAATCTCATGCCCAAATTTGTATCTCCTGCAGTCCTGTGGTTGACTCTGGCCCTCTGTAATATTGGTGACTATTGGACAGCCTGGGGGCTGGAGATATGGCCCAGGGGTTAAGAGCACTAGGGACTCTTATAGAACTGGAGTCCAATCCCTGCACCTAGGTCAGGTAGCTCATAATGACCTATAACCCTAGCTCCAGAGAATCCAATGCCTCTGGCCTCATGTGCACTAACACTCACATGTCCATACCTCCCCTTCACACACATGTACATGATTGAAAACAAAGTAAGTCTTTAAAAATTAGAAATTTCTGTTTAAATATAAGTGCCTGTGGTCAAATGATAGGACTGGAAAGACACATTTAAATTTCAACACCAATGAACTTCCAGTGTAGATAAAAATGAATGCGTGATGGAAAAAAAAAAAAAAAGGTGAGTTGGTAGATAGCTCACTGTCTACTTTTGTGAGGACCCAACTTCAGTTCCTAACACATACAACAAGTTCACAAGTGCCTATGACTCAATCTTAGGGGCTCTCTCTGATGTCCTCTCCTGGCCTCCATGGACACTTTCACACACATATCATTGTGTGTGTGTGTGTGTGTGTGTGTACATACACACATGTACACATGAAATTAGTAAATAAATGTTAAAAAGCCATGCTTGCTGAAAGAGGAGCTAGGTCCTAGAAGAGACATTATGATGATTCTAGAACTTGACAAACGTGAAGTTTCTAGGCAATGCATTTGGCTGCCAGGCTCCCAAGTCACAGAGTACCTTCTGTTATTGGTAAAGAAATTGAAATGGTTGCTTCAGTGGACTCACGTTAGTCTGACAGAGGAGGGCATGTAGTCCCTGTCCATCAACTGCCTGACATCCTTTACTGTTCCAACAATTTGGAATGTTGGCAGATGAGCAGAACTACAGAGAAGGGGGAGGGAGGGAGAGAGAGGTAGGGAAAAACGAGGGAGAGGGAGAGGTGGAGAGAGAGTCATACTGCAAACTCACAATGTGCAAGGCTATGATTCCAGAAGTATATCTCAGACTCTTCAGGATTGGAACACTCAACACCAGATGCCAATAGCAGATTGGCTTATGACTGTAGTGAGCATAAGCAGCTTGCCCCTATCATCCTGCAGCACTGTCACAAAATGATAGTTCCTTAGCCAGCTGGAGATGATAGTGATCAAATTCTAATTTTTTGGCAAATCTTTAGCTCTTTTTTTTTTTACTTTAAAAAATTCTGTTTTTTTATGATTAAATAAACTCAAATGTATGTGTTGTGTGTGTGTGTGTGTGTGTGTGTGTGTGTGTGTGTTAAATGCATGTATAGTATAACATTCAGAAAGGAGACCAAAGGCATCATCACATTACATGATAAGGAGGATGGAATGGAGGCAAAAAGACACATGCTCATGAAGGAAGATATTAAACCAGTATTTTCTCTAGTTTTGGCTCTGGAGAATGGCCTTATATGTCTTCTGTTTGTGTGTGACCAGCTGACTTTAACTAGAGTGGCCTGTATGAGCATGGGTGGGTGGTTATTTAGGGAAGTATGGGAAACATATCAGGGCTACACCACTAAAGAAAATTGACAACCACTCAGCAGCCATTAACTGTCAATAGCTTATCTGAAGAGGCTGAGCTTCATGGGTCCCTCCCCAACTCCTCACGCCATACTGCCAACCCCCAGTTTACAATAAAATGTTGATGTGCCCAATCATGTGCAGGTCTTGTGCAGATCACCGTAGCTGCTGTGAGTTTGTGAGTACAATGGCCATGTCACAAAAATAGGCATGGGCATACTGGAAAGAAGAAGGGTTTCAGTGGGAAAGGAAGGGGGTGGGGACTAAAAATTGAAAATGATTAAATTCACTATATATGTATGAAATTATTGAAGAATAAAAAACTGTGTGTGTGTGCGCGTGCGTGCATGCGTGTGTGTGCATGCGTTGTGTGTGTGTGCGTGTTGTGTGTGTGTGTGTGTGTGTGTGTGTAGTGTCTGAATATGTGGAGGTCATAGGTCACCCTCAGATGTGTTTCTTTAAGAGCTGTCTATCTGGTCTTTGCTTGTTTTAATTTTAATTTTTTTAGATGTATTTATTTTATGTGTGTGAGTGGTTTGCCTGAATGAGCATATATGCACCACATGCATACCTGATGTCTGCAGTGCTCTGAAGAGGGCATGAGATCCCCTGGAATTGAAGTTGTGGGTCACCGTATGGGTTATGGGAGCTGTATCTAGATCCTTTGCAAGAGCAGTAAGTGCTTTTAACTACTAAGCCATCACCTCTCCAGCTCCTGTCTATTTTATTTTATGTTATGTTTTATTTTGAGATTTTCAAATTGGAACTAGACCAGTATCTGGCTGGCTTTCCAGTGAGCCCCAAGGATTCACCTGCTCACTCTAACTTCCAAGCCCTGAAGCTATAAGAACAGGCTACCATGCCTGTTTTGTTTGGATGTGAGTTCTGGGGATTGAACTCAAGTCTCCATGCCTACAGAGTAGGTACTTTACCCACTCAGCTGTCTTCCTAGACCCTGGTTCTTTAGCATTGATGAAAAGGCAAACAAGTGCAGGGTCTCCTTGGGGGTTTATAGAAATACCTTTTGAAGGATTTTCCCGTGTCATTGTGTAGTGAGTCTATAGATCACTCATGGCCAGCAGGACAGGAGATGTTTGGGGAACCATTAGGAAATATATATTTTTTTATTGGAGTGGAGTGCCATTAATTTGTTATTAAATAAAACATAGTGAAAAAAGTATGTGATAAAATTGAAGTCCATTGCTAAATTATTTAAGGCTGATCACCAGTCCATATCCTGGTCAGGCAAGATTGCAATATTGTAGTTGGAGATGGAATTGGCTTTTAGAAGAATGCCTTCCTGCTAAACTGATATGATTGGTCTTTGACAAAAGAATACACACTGATAGATTGCTCATCATCTTTTAGAGTTGACATAAACTATTTATTCATAGTATTATGAAACTGGAGCTTCTAAATTTAAACATTTAGCCTTGGGCAATGCATATTTATCCAATTGATAATATATAGTCTTTCCAGGTAGTGGCAATTCAAGGTCATGTGTCTAAGTGAGATCTGTGTTCTGTTCCCCTAAATCTCCCAAGCTTGTAGGAGTCATCTTTACTGTTTTCTGTCCTCTGACATCTAACTCTATCAAGCCTTACAAGTCATACTTTTAAAGTACATCTTAGTCTAACTTAACACTTCCTGACCAGCAGTCACACAGCTTACAGCTGCATCACTGAGCATATAGTCCTTCAGTGTCAACTCTTAGATGGCAAACTGCAATGTTCCCAGCACCCTCAGAAAACACAACAAAGGAAGGGTCAGGATCTCTTCAAAAGCTTTGGCTCTTGAGTATAATGAAAAATAATGACAAGGAACTTAAGATTTTACACACACACACACACACACACACACACACACACACACACACAAATGTGATTATTGCTATTCAGTATTTGCATGGGCTTCTAAATTTTTTATTTCTTTTTTATGTTGGTTATATTTCTTCTTCTGTACTTCATCCGTGTAAACACTCATTGAATACTTCCTTATGTATCAGGCATGACTTCAGAAGCTACCAACTAAACTTCAAATAAAACAGAAAAAAATCTCTACTTTCAAAGAATGTATACCTTAGACTAATGTCCATGCATTCTTATTAAATTTTTTTGTCAGTATGCACCCTGGCCAGAATGTTGTACTCACTCCTTGTAACTGATCATTGATATAATGCTACTTTTAGGTTGTATGTTGTCTTTCAGTCATATATAGAGCCATAGCTACAGATTTCTGCATCAAAGCTAACATCTAGGTGTCTTATGGATAGCCTTGCCCTGCTCTGTCACCACTACCTTGTATGTGTGTGTGTGTGTGTGTGTGTGTGTGTGTGTGTGTGTGTGTGTGTTAAATAGGAATCCAAGCTCACTGTTTCTCTTAATCTGCATTTCTTTCATCCTATACAGCACTAATTTTTATCTAATAACTTCATATGAAGCAACTATTTATTGATAAATACCATGTATATCCCTCAAATGGTAAATATTTAAAATTTTTAATGAGTCAATAGATGGAGGAGTAGGTTGATGATATTGTGGAAAGTCAGGACAGGGTGATTGGATTATTTCTTTTCATATGTCAGATAATGATAAATAAGATTTGCACAATTCAGAGATAGGTGAGAGAGGAGAGATGTCAGAGTAGGACTTTGGTAACCAGAGAGACTAGTACCTGAGAATGGTACAACTGTTACAGGTCCAGAATCAAGCAGAGGGTATGGGAATTCTTTGTGATTTGTGTAGTCGGTGTGTTATTTATGAAGTGTATCATGCAGATGTGTTGAGGGTTAGGAAGGAGCAGAACAGAAGCAGCATATAGCCTTGTAACCTTAGGGCTTGGTAGCTAGCCACTGCATCTCTGTAGCCAGCTCACTTTGAGAAAGATTTCTCCATGAATAGGCAGTGTAGCCTGCCAAGACAAGCATGGAACCCAACCAGAGGACAAAGCAAAGCAAAGTCAGCCAGGTCCTGGCCCAGGCTGAGCTCTGTCTTCCAGAAAGTCACAGAGGAAGGCTTAACTCACAAAAAACAAAGTTTGGTATAAGCAAGAGCACAACTGGGTGACATGTATCTTTTGTTATTGTGTCATGATCGTTTTTTTGCTGGTTAAGAAGCAGGTGTGTATAATTAGAACAAAAAATCCAGTAGCTTCTTCCTAATTTCATGGTTACTGCATGCCAGAGGTACATAACACTGAAAGCTAAGATTAAACAAACATTCAACAACAACAACAAAGCTGACCTAACTCTCTCTCCATCTCAGTCTATACCTGGATGAGCCTCAGCTCTCAGTGAGTTTCACTGAAGAACTGGTTCACTGAAATATTTTCTTCAGTTACTGCTAGATACCCAAAATGAAGACAGCTCTTGACCTTGAAGACTGCATTGAGTTTCCAGTTACTGATTATGGAATTGGCTTATGAATGGGTTGCTCTCTCTAATTGTCAGCTGGCCAGAAGATGCACAGTAGTTTAAGCAGTGAGTGAGATTTAAAACTACAGCCTGTGCCATAGAATCTTAAAAATAAAGAGACATATTGATATGATCCAAGAAAAAAAAGAATGAACAGAAAAAATATCACTTGTCACATTGTACTTCATACTAGTATTGCTAACATATTTTAACATGTTAATATTTTAATATACTTCATGAATATTTACTATTATAAAACAAATTATCATTATTTGTTTGTTTGAGACCTGGCTGGCCTTGAACTCACAGAGTTCCACCTGATTCTGCCTCCCAAGTCCTGGGACTAAAGGCATATACCACAGCCTCCCACAGAAATTTAAATTGCAGGTTGTGTTTCAGGGCTCTCTACTAAATGGAATTAAATAAAGTGACAGATAGCTAGACAGTTTTCTAGTTAAGGTTGTCAACTTGATACAGGCTAGAGCTATCTGAGAGGAAAGCCTCAATTAAAGAATTACCTAGATCAGATTGGTCTGTGGGTTTAGATATAAGGGGTGGGATGTCTTGATTGTTAATTAATGTAGAAGCCCCCCCCCCTCTGGACAGTAGTATTCATAGGCAAATGGTTCTATGCTGAATAAGGAAGCTAACTGAGCATGAGGTAGAGAGTGGGCCAGCAAGCAATGTCCTTAACAATTCTCGACTCCAGGTAACTGCCCTGACTTCCTAGAATGATGGCTTATGACTTGGAGGTACGAGCTGAATAAACCCTTTCCTTCCCAAGTTGCTTTTTGTTAGTGTTTTTGTTACAGGAGCAGAGAGGAAACTAGAACAGAGAGATAGATACAGAAATATAGAAGAAGGGATTTGTTGTGGGACTGACACAGATGTTCATGGACAGCTGTATAAAGAGAGAATTAAATATCGGAAATGTGAGGTGGTTTTGGTTTGTCCACCTGGAAACTTTCTATGGACCAGTAAGATCTGTGGGTCAAGTAACCAAAAGAAGTTCGGGGCTAGTTTAGACACTAAAACACAAGCACAGAGGTGAGGAACAAGCCCTGGCAGCTGTGCACTCTCTCCCGACAGAATAGACTCTGCAGAGGAGTCTGGGGGAACAATCACAGGAAAACCTTCACTAATCAAGCGAGAACAGTTTCTAGAAAGAAATGGGGCTGGTTTAGGACAAAGATTTGAACTTAGGCTCTGAGAATCATCTTGTTTTAGAAAATGCCATTTGAGAACAGCTAATTTGTTTGTTAATCTTCTCATCACTGTAATCAAATACTGAAAAAAAAAGCAGCAGCTTAGGGGAAGGTGGACTTGTTTCAGCTCACAGCCTTTCATGGGGTGTGGGGGCATAGCGTGAGGACATAGCAAGTGGGCACCCCAATGGTGCACGACCCACACTATGGTGCACGACCCACCATGGTGCATGACCACCGCCATGGTGCACAACCCACCACCATGGTGCAGGAATTTGGGAATGGAGAGACGAGAAGAAGAAAGGGAGGGGAGATGGGGGAAGGAAAGGAGGAGGTGAGATGACAGGAGAGGAGGAAAGGGGAAGGGAAAGGAGGGAGAAAAGAGGAGAGGAGAGGAGAGGAGAGGAGAGGAGAGGAGAGGAGAGAGAGGAGAGGAGAGGAGAGGGGAGGAAATAGGTTCAGGTTCATAAGCTGCCTCCCAGTGACCCATTGTAGACAAATTTCTAAAATGGTCTTATTAAATAAGCTTTTCCCTGGGGCAGACTCTCTCTCCCACCCTTAGCATTCCTTAGTTGCCTGTAGTTCTTTTCTAGGGTTTCAGGCCTGACCTCTTAAAGTTCTCTCAGTCCCTGAAAACAGTACCAACCACCAGCTGTGGAAAAACAAACAAACAAACCAACATGAGCCTGTGAGGGACATTACAGATTTAGGCTGTAAAAGCTACAATATATAGAACAGTGATCTGAAAGTTTGAGAGCTACCAGGCTGTGATGACTTACAGGGTGAGCAGCCAAGAGAAAGTGTAAACATAGTAGGGCTATGGAGGCTCCCACCAAATCTTTTCCCAAGTGGCTGTCAAAAGTCTGAGAAGCTTAAAAAAAAAGTCATGTGAGAACTAAAATTTCAACAGATTCTGAAGTTCCATGGGAGCAAAAGGCAGAAAAAAAGAATAATTTACTTTGTACTATATTTGTTCCCATATTATAAGTTTTTGCTTCTTCAGTCTCTACTGGGATATCTTTTCTCTTCTTTTTCCTTGTGCAGCTTCCTCTTCTGGCCTAGGATCAATTTGCTCCTTTTTAGTGAGGATCACTGGTATAACATGGGCGCTCATTTCTAGATTAATTCAACTATAAATTATGTAACTTGAGCAGTACATCTTGGGTGTTTTGTTCACCTGAGTATGTTCAATGACAGAGAATCTACATGTACATACTTAAGTTCAACATTATTCTCTACATTTTCAAGCATCTACAGCAAAACTTCACCATTTACTCTGTACAGTCCTTTGGTCAGGCACATCTACCTATTCCACCATTATAACACTGGAATGGAATATTGCTTTTCAAAAAGACATCTTTCAGTTACTTGGGGACTCTTCAGGTATGCAAAGCCTTGATGTCTATGTGTGTCTGACCCTAACAAAGGACTTCTTTCTGTGTGTATTGAACAGCATAGGAAATATTACATGGGAAAGAAATGAGGGATACTTTACAGAAATATTTACAGAGTTTTACATGGGGGTAAGTAAGTTCCAACTGATCCCAGACTCAGACAACAAACAACATTGTTTAACAACCAATACCCATACATGGTTGTTTTCAATGTTTGTGGTAGATTTAAAAGTTTCAACTTCTGTATTTGCTGCTTTCAGTAAATGATACATATGCATTACTCTGGATCAGGTGCATGGCGGAGTATAACTTAAGATTGAAGCTATTTTTTATTCTTTGAGGGTTTTATACATGTATACAATGCATTTTGATCATATTTACTTCTTCTACTCCCTCCTCTAACTCCTCCTACCCTCTAAATCCCTTTCCAAACACATTTTTATATCTATCTATCTATCTATCTATTCTATCTATCTCTATCTATCTACCTATATCTTGTCCATTGAGTCCATTTAGTGCTGCCTGTATATAATACACATGAGTGTGGAGCCACCACTAGAGCATGCTGGGCTTACCAGGATCCACACCTCTAAAGTAAGCCAATTCTCCTCTCCTAGCTTCTCATCCTCCTATAGCTTCTTAGCTAGAGGTGGGGCTTCCTAAACCCCTTTCTCCTCCTTGCTATAATTTTTCACTTATATATAATTGAATGTTGTTATTATATAGCACAACATATTGGGATATGTAAAACATTTGAGTAATGAAGGTATAGCTTTCAGGATAAAATTTGTTTAATATGCAAAACTAAGAAAATCTGAAAATAGCTGGTAATAAGAGCTTACAGTGACTTTGATGTAAATAAAATGAAAGAACCAACTGTCTTGATCATAAGAGTTGAAAGGAAGCTATATTTATCTAAATTATCAGTTTCTACCTAATGACTAAAACTATGGTGCTGTATTATTCCCCAAAATCTAGAAAATGTAAAAGTAAACTTGTATTTATTTTTAAAGATGTATTTTTGTTTTAAATGTATGTATGTGGGTGTATCTCTCTCTCCCCTCCTCATCTCTCTCTCTCTCTCTCTCTCTCTCTCTCTCTCTCTCTCTCTCTCTCGTGTGTGTGTGTGCACATGAGTGTGGGTGAATGCAAAGGCTAGATGGGGTGCTGGTCCCTTGGAGCTAAAATTACAGGTGATTGTGGGGCACCTGATGTGAATCCTGGAAATCCAACTCCAGCCCTTGCAATACTTGCTGTTAATCATTGAGCCATCTGTCCAGCTTCTTGTGTTTATTTTTATAAAGAAGATTACTGCCATGCAGTGTGGCTAAGATGTCTTGTGAGGCATCGAAGTATGTTCATAAATCCCACCTAATGACACAGGTCACCCTGGTCTTGCTTAGACTTTTTCAGTATTTAACAAGTGGGAAAACAGTCCAAAACCACATCTGTTAAATATACTTTGACAAAGTAAGTGTCAGTATGCTTCCAGAAAAGTTTAGTTCTTACAATATTGAGCATAGTTCTATCAGTCCTTCCCTAAGATGCCTGAAATGGCTTCAAAGAAAAATCAAACATTTTTGGAAATTTACTTTATATTTCCTGACTATGATGACACCCAATGGAGATTATTACCTAGGTTATTCAATTAAAAATAAAATTCCTTAAACCTTTTTTTAATTAATGAAGACAGGCAAGAATTGCGTAATAGAAACAGAACTATGTGGAAATGAAGGCATTGAATTATATATGAGTATGTCCTTTGGCATGCTGATGCTCATCTGAGAATAAAGTGTGTTCTAGTTTCCTTTCTGTCCCGGAGTTGAGAGAAATAAATGCATGCATATATAGTGTTCAGGTGGCTTTCTCTATTTTTACTCTGTCTAGGTCCATAACTAGGTAATGATGCCACCCATGGTGGACTAGGTCTTTACACATTAGTTATGGTTTCAAGACAAATTACCACAGACATGCTCATAGGCCAATCTAAGCTAGACAACCCTTCATTGAGACTTCCCAGTTGATGCTAGTTTGTGGTAAGTTGACAATTAATGCTAACCACCACTGAGCAGTTGAACTAAATGGTGGGTCAAATTTTTATCGATTCCTAGAATTTCATGTCTTTAGTTTGTTAGTTCTCATCTGTGATCTAGGATAAAACCCCTTAAGTAGTTATAAGATATCCCTGAATGGAAGGCTGTGCATTACTTTTAGGGTGTGAAAGGTCCTTCACAGGCTGAACACTCATTTCAAAGCTGGTGGTGCTGTTTTTGGAGTTTTGGAACATTTAGAAGGCAGAGTCCTTGCTGGAGAATCATGAGGCTTGAAACTCTAATAACAACCAAATGTATTTAAAAGAAAGTTGAGCAAAATGTAGTCAAGTGATTAAGCTCTACTATGAATGGAGAGCCATCCAAGAACACTGGGGAAAGTCTTTTATCTGGGCTACCACCAGAAGGTACCACTCACTTTGGGCTGGCTCTTCCTGTTTCAAAAAATCTGATCAGGAAAACCCTTTATTGGAGCTTCCAGCAGCTTAGTCTTTAGTAGGCTCCAGATGCAGTCAAGTTGACAACCAAGATCAGCTACCAAACTCCATGTTTTAGGGATCAAATAGACTGCTATCCAAAAGCTGCAAGACCATTCCAGCATGTTGGATCTGAAGGTTTGAGCTTTCCTCTGACTCATCAATATTTTTTTATTGTCCACTGTTGCAGGAAGCTGCTTTGTGGGTGTGATGTGCTCAGATTTACATTTCCAGTTTCAATGCTACTAGCTATATTTTAAGTGCTTATTGTCCATTTATTTATGTAATCTTTGGAGAAATGATTCCAGACAGCCAATTTTCAAGCCAGGTTAATTTTGATTGTTGAGTTAGAGTATCTCTTTATATGTTCCTAGTAACAGATTCTTATCAAGTGTGTGATTCACAGATGTTATCCTGTTCTATGGGTGTCCTTTAACTGTTTTGAGGGAATCATTTGAAAAAACAAGCTTTTAATTTTTATAAAGTCCCATTTTTTTGTGATTTGTGTTTTTAGAGTCAGAGATAAAATGTATCATATACACAATGATAGAAGTTTATCACTTGTTTTTATTTGAATAATTTGAGTTTAATTTTCATCATTAATTCTTTGTTTCATTTTGTATTAGTTTTTGTGTAAATTATGAGGTAGCGTCAAAGTCTTTATAGGGCTGGAGAGGTTTCTCAGTAGTTAAGTATGCTTACTACTCTTGTAGAGGACTGGTGTTCAGTTCTCATCACCATATGGGGTGGCTCACAACTACATGTAACTCTAGCTCTAGGGGATCTGGCCATCCTGGGCAACTGCACGAGTGGCAAACACACACTCAATCCCCCCAAACAAAAGCCTTCCTTCAAGATGAGAATCACTAGTTGTTAAGATGCCATTTGATAGTAATATAATGGTTCTGTGGAAATCACAATTGAAATAATAGGCTCTAAAGTTTCTGACTCATAAGTAGAAAAATCAACGTTTTAGTGCTTCTTCCTGTGACTATTCACCTTAAATATAATATTTAATTTTTAAAGCTTTCAAACACATTTTCTAAATGTCACATGCTTTAGTATTTATGTGCTTTAAAAAACTCTGTGAGTATTTATTGCAGGATCTCAAACGTTTTATCCCCATTTACTTATTTTATGTTAACTTCCTGGCAACATGTCTCTATTATGTCTAAAGTGGCAAACACAATCTCTCTCTCTCTCTCTCTCTCTCTCTCTCTCTCTCTCTCTCTCTCTCACACACACACACACACACACACCTTCACTCTCACCCACACACACTCACACACTTTCTCTCTATCATGTCTATAATGTCTCTATCATGTCTAAAGTAAATGCTTAGTACATTTTTTTTCATTTTTTTTTTTAAGAAATTTTCGCTGGCGATGGTGGCGCATGCCTTTAATCCCAGCACTTGGAAGGCAGAGCCAGGCAGATCCCTGTGAGTTCGAGGCCAGCCTGGTCTACAAAGTGAGTTCCAGGAAAGGTGCAAAGAGAAACCCTGTTTCAAAAAAACCAAAAAAAAAAAAAAAAAAAAAAAAAAAAAAAAAAGAAAAGAAAAGAAATTTTCTACCCACTCTACATACCACCCACAGATCCCATCTCCTTCCTCCTCCCAACCCCAGCCTTCCCTCCTAAGCCACCCCACATTTCTCAAAATCAAGGTCTCCCATGGGGGTCAGCAGAGCCTAGCACACTGAGCCTAGGCATGTCCAAGCCCTCCCCACCGTACCAAGGCTGAGCAAGGCATCACACGACAGGCACCAGATTCCGAAAGCCAGCCCTTGCACCGGGGATGAATCCTGATCCCACTGACTGGGTGCCCCGAAATAGTTCGTGCCAAACAACCGTCTTCCATATCCAGAGGCCTAGTTCAGTCCCTTGGGGCTCCACAGCCACTAGTCTACAGTTCAAGGGGCTTCCACCAGTGTGGCTGGTCATTTCTGCACATCTTCTCATCATGATATGGATGTCCCCTGCCTGCAGAATCCTCCTCTCTCTCATCAATTGGATTCCTGGAGCTCAGCCTGGTGCCTGGCCATGGATCTCTGCATCTGCCTCCATCGGTCACTGGGCAAAGGCTCTATGATGACAGTTAGGGTATTCACTAGATGGTCACCAGAGTAGACCAGTCCAGGCACCCACTGGACCACTGCCAGCACTCCCAGTTGGGGTCATCCTTGTGGATTCCTCAGAGCCTCCCAGCACCCTGCCTCTTCCTATTCCCATGATATCCTCATCTATCATGGTATCTCCCTCCCTGCCCTCCACTCTGTCCCTGTTCCAGCTTGACCCTCCATTTCCTTATGTTCTCACCCCCACTCCTCGCCCTCTGCTACTCCCACTCCTAGTTCGCTCATGTAGATCTCATTCACTTCTCCTTTGCTGGGCCATCCATATGTCCCTCCTAGGGTCTTCTCCTGTTAGCTAGCCTCTCTGGAACTGTGGGTTGCAGTCTGGCCATCCCTTCCCTCACATCTAGTATCCACTTATGAGTGAGTACATACTATGTTTGTCCTGAGTTTGGGTTACCTCATCAGGATAATATTTTCTAGTTCCATCCATTTGCCTGCAAATTTCATGATATCATTGCTTTTACTGCTGAGTAGTACTCCATTGTGTATATGTGCCACATTTTCTTTATTCATTCTTCAGTTGAGGGGCATCTAAGTTGTTTTCAGATTCTTGCTATTATGACTAATGCTGATATGAACATAGCTGAGCATGTGTCCTTGTGGTAAGATTGAGCATTCCTTGGTATATGCCCAAGAGTGGCATAGCTCTGCGAGGCTGTCGGCCAAGCCCCCCTGCCAAGGTGGACGCAAAGCCAAAGAAGGTCGTGGGAAAGGATAAATCATCAGACAAAAAAGTGCAAATGAAAGGGAAGAGGGGAACAAAGGGCAAACAGGCTGAGGTGGCTGACCAGCAACCCACAGATGTGCCTGCAGAAAATGGAGAGGCTGAAAACCAGAGTCCAGCCTCTGAAGTCGAAGAGAAAGAAGCCAAGTCCGACTAACCATCCATCGTGTCTGTCAGTGTCCCTGCCCTTCTTGTACATCCAGAGTAATATTTTTATCAACTATTTTGTAAATGCGAGTTTTTAGTAGCTCTAGAAACATTTTTAAAAGGTGGGAGGAAGTCCAGCCTCATCCCATTTTTTAAGTGTAAATGATTTTTTTAAGAGGTTAAATCACTTGCTGGTTGTTTATTTTTTGGTACAACTAGAAAATAGCAGGATACTGAATCAGGAGAGGCTGTGATTGTCTCGGAGGTCACCATAACATTCCGTAGCGGGGACTAGTTTTACATCCTGCAACACAAAGCATACTAAATGGTAATTTGGAATCTTGGTCGTGCATTTGTGTCTGGAATATTTTCAGTTATTTCTGGTCTCGTGTTTCTAATAGAACTGTATCCTAAAAAACCACTCCTCGGTCCTTGCCCTCTCCGAACTGTCTCTGGTCATGGCAGTCCATTTTCCTAACAATTGTGATAATGTGATGTGAAAGATTGAAATTTTGAGTATGTACTGTATGTGGCATAAAATTGTGAGTCAGTGGAATTAAGGATTGTGAGCATTTGATTGTTATGTGAGGTCTTAGGGAAAACTTGCCAAGTTTAGGATGGAACATCACTGGGATAAGTTCAAAGAGAAACAACACTTGGCTCTTTTGGATATGTGAACACAATGTATGACTCTTAGAGTTTGGGTCCATGTTTTAAGAATTGAAATGTCTGTGTACTGAACCAATAAAGTCTCAGCTGTGAAAGAGTAAAGAAAAAGAGAGAGAGAGAGAGAGAAAACAATAACCTACAGAATGGGAAAAGATATTCACCAACCCCATATTTTTCTTAATACCAGGTACTATTGTAGTTGGAGCTCTTTTTTTGCTCCCTTTTTCATGTTGTTTTGAAAGAAGTTTAATTATAGAAATAGAAGGATAATATCCCCTTTACCCAAGAAATTTTAATTGATCCCGAAGGTATCTAAATAGTGTTGGAGCTAAAAGTTGCCTGATACAGGAGACTCATTAGAGTCTTGAAATGAAGTTAAGGGCTAGGAAGCCTGTGAGGCTCCAGACTGCCTGTTGTAGAACACAGAGGGAGAAGTTGTGTGGTGATATTGTGTCCCCAATATATTGTGCACCTTAGTAAACTTATCTGGGGTCAGAGAACAGAACAGCTGGTAGGTAGACATAGAGGCCAGAAGATGGTGGTACACACACCTTTAATCTTAGCATTCTGGAGGCAGAGATCCATCCGGATCTCTGTGAGTTCAAAAGCCACACTGGAAACACCCAGGCATGGTGACACACGCTTTTAGTCCCAGGAAGTGATGGCAGGAAGCAGAAAGGTATATAAGGCATGAGGACCAGGAACTAGAGCAGGTTAAGCTTTTAGGCTTTTGAGCAGCAGTTCAGCTGAGATCCATTCGGATGAGGCCTCAGAGGCTTCCAGTCTGAGGAAACAGGATCAGCTGAGGAATTGGCAAGGTGAGGTGGCTGTGGCTTGTTCTGCTTCTGATCTTCCAGCATCCACTCCAACACGTGGCTTTAGGTTTGCTTTTATTAATAAGATCTTTTAAGATTTGTGCTACAAAGTTGGATGATGTAGACTAGTATACAGATGACAGTTTTTAAGACTGCTGACATCCAGCCCTGTATGGACCTGACCACCGTTAGCTCTGTGACCCCAGTGACCATCAGTTCTCATTCTGGAAAGATTGATGCATGTTGTCTTTCCCCAGTGTTACCTGTGCCTATCTAAAGCCTCTTGTGAGACCTACCTGAGAGGAGTTAGGTTTTATGTTTGCTATCTTAAGACATCATCGAGTGCTTGACCAAAATGGGATGAGTAAAATGTAGTGCTATATTCAGCCTTAGCCTGTTCTTGTCAAGTGGACACTTGTGAAATTTTTACTAAAACTTTTATCCCAGCTTTGACTTTGTTTCAATTAATAAAGTGATCTCTGGATTTTTATTGTATTTGTTTATTTATTTTATGTGTGGACATGCATGTGCCATGATTTGTATGTAGAAGTTAGAGAACAATTTTTGTGTGGGTCCCAGGGATTGAGCTCAGGTCATCAAGCTTGCTAAAAAATATCTTTGCCTGCGCACACCCTGGATAATAGCCTTAGAAAATGTAGCTTTGCAGCATTCATGACACTCTACTTAATAAGTGCTTGTTATAATTTAATATTAAAATTTTAGAGAGACTAATACTATGTTAATATAATACAATATTGAGGATGAATAATTAATAATTTTAAATAAATATCACTATGAAAATAATCAAATGTCATTTTATATTTTGAAATTTTAGTATTTTATGAAGCATCCTTCAAAATATAAGAATTAAATTGTTTTACTTTATATTGAGAAATGTTACACACTTTAGTTTCTGCTGGCCTTCTTTGCCAATTTAGACTTACAAATTATTTTTAAAATGTCAACATTATATTTTGGAAAATAATTTATTTTTCATGTATGAACAAGGAACATGGATCCCCTAAGTAAAAAGAGTCTACAATATAAGGAGATGAAGAAAGAAGCCACTTTTAAATTATTAGATTTCTCTTCCAGTGAGTCACATACCCCTGGATTCCATCCCAAACTGTTACTAAGTTCTGAGTCAGTGTTCCTCACTCCTGGGAGGGAAGCCAGACTTCTTCGCCAAGTGTTCTTGGGCAGACACTCCATGCATACAGGTTGCTCATTTCCCTCCATTATGCTTATCTTCCTTCTAAATGTATTTTGTTTTTGTTAGAGTCAGGAAGAAAGGTTCAAGGTAGATAGTCTAGAGTCATTAGTAATCATTTTAATATTGAAAACATGTTTGAGATAACTGCACACTAATCTTATCCTTTCTGATCCCTGGTACTTTATATCTACCTGAATGGTCTTGATGGGGATGACTTTATTTGAAGAAGGTGGATTAACTCTGGCATCTGCTATCTCATGGAGAAAGTGGAAAACTGTGAAGACAAAGTAAGTACAATGTTCTCCAGCAAGTTCTCCAGCATCTCTAATCCTCTATCCACTGTCAACTTAAGTGGGATGCCTAGATAAATGAAACTCCCCCATTATTTTAGAAGGGTGGACTTCACAGAACACTGTGTTTTCCAGAGGGTTCTGTTTTTAGTTTTACTTCTGGGGTAGTGTGATGCTCAGACTTCTTCCTCCATTTCCTAGTGTGTTTGCAACTGATTTACTAATAATCTACTGTGCACTTATGAAATCTAGTAAGGACATTGTATTGTTGCAATCAGGTTACTAAAGTAAACCTTAAATCAGTGTAATTAAAATAGTAGTTGTATGAAAATTATGTTGGCTTCTGGGGGAAAAAATCCATCATGAAGACTTCCTGAAAAATTCCTAAAAAAAATTATTCAGCAAAAGAGGTGGGAAGACAACTGTAAGATACTAAAGAAATATTAAGAAAATATCCTACAACTCCATGAGGCCTCTGTATTAAGTTGTAAAGACTGGGAGTTTGTCTTAAGTTCACCTAAACCTAAACTTCACGAGCAATTCACACACACACACACACACACACACACACACACACACACACACGACAAAAAAAGGAAAGTCATGGTTAAAAAAATTATTTTTCTGAATTATATAATATCCAAATAAATGTGCATATATTTATTTTAGATAAAAAAAAAAATGCTTAAAAAATAAGAAAATGCCTAAATTGCATTTTAAAATATTTGCTTGTCAGATAACTTTTGAAACTTGGGTTCAGTCCACAATGTCTTGTCAGAAAGATTTTCGTGTTAATTGGTATTTTGCTAATACAATAGAGACTATATTTAAGACGTAACCTAAAGCCATGAATTAGGACTGGAGAGGTGGCTCAACAGTTAAGAGCAGTTGCTACTCTTTCAGAGGACTCAAATTCAGTTCCAGCATACCTGTTAGGTGTCTCACAAGCACCTGAAACTTGAGTACCAGAGTATCTGCCACCATCTTCTGACCATTGTCTGCAACTGCACTCACATGCACATACCCATACAGACCACACATATATACAGAATTAAAAACAAAAATCTTTAAAAACCATGAGCTGAAAGAGCAAGTTTAAGTAAATGATATAGGATATATAATAGGTTTAGAACTGTTAGATTTCTGGAACATCTTAGAGAGACAGAAGGCAGAAAAAGACCAGTCTGACCTCAGCAGAAGGGACTGTTTATTTCAAAACAGTGAAAGACAGACACTCTCCCATGGGAAAGGGGTATCTGTGAATGGGGAAGCGGATACCTGGAGTTTTCGTTGGAGTTTGGGAAATGGGAAGCTGAATGAAACTGCTGGGGCTATGAGCAAGTCTATAGTTTCTCCTTGCTTGTATTGTCTGTTCCATCAAGACAGGTTATTTTGGGAGACAGGCTGACCACTGATAATGGTTTGATCAAGGCAGCTATAACCTCATAAGAATTCTATTTTTATAGCTGAGGCACTATGTCGTTCCAAACCCTATAAAAGTTATAAAAAAAAAGGAGTGGGGGTGTCCATCCTGTCTTAGCTCTTTCCTGCTGAGGAGGGTCATTATCAGGAGGGATAATTCAGGGTCTGTGAAAGAGGGGGTCCTCTGGTCACTTAGCATGAGGAGAATTTTGACTTGATCTGCTGTGATTGGTCATGCAATTGTTGCCATGCATTCCTATAGAAACTTTAGAGAAATAACTAATAAAGGGCTGAGAGTGGATGATTTGCTTATAGAGTGAAATATGAAGGTGGAGAGAGACTAGGAGGAGGAGAGATGGGAGAGACAGAGATCATCAGTGAGAAGAAGTTGGGTATAGAGTTGATCCAGGTGATAGTGACTGGTCCTACTGCCAGGAGTGCTGTACCAAAGAGCCAGTGCCAGTAATAAGGGACTGCAGAGCATTGAAGGTAGGGGACAGGAGAAAACAGAGGACTCATGTGAAAACTTGTGTCTGGCCTGGGTGAAAGAGATAATGGTCCTTTGCATCCAGAGTTTCCCTATGGCATTTAAAAGGTCCTTTGGCACATGTATCAGTCATAAATGGAGCTGTGGTGCTGTGAGAGTCATTGGGAGTGTTTATGGGAAATAATTTGTTTGCCTATAAAGGGAAGTTCAGTATGCAAAACATTTAAAAGACAGGGGAAACACAGGTATGGAGATAATAAGGGAGAAAGAGTGATCAAGAGGAGGAGCCAGAGTGGGAGGAACTAGAAGCCCATACATATAGAGGTTGTAGTTGAAGTTTTTTGTCTGGTCCCTGTGTCTTTGGACCCCATTCCAAACTATTCTGGATTTGTTGGTGGAGAGCTGTACCAGTCATGGATTAGGCTCCAATTCTCATCCTTAGCCATAGTCAGATCTACTCTTGGAGTACTGCAGCAGCCAAAGAATCGAGTTGGTCCTGAAGGATGTTAAGCTGACCTGAAATTTCTTGAAGGCATTTTGAGAGCTGGTGAGACAGTGATGCTAACTGGTACAAAGAAGGCTTTAGCTCAACTATTTTAGTTCTGAGTACTGGAAAGCATGCCCAGACTCACAAGAAGACTGATATGTCATATGTTCCATGGCTGATTAGTCCCCAACTCAGACAACACATAAACTGCTTTTAGGGATTTGGGGCCTTGGATCATTCTTAACAGTTTCACGCTGACAAAAGGGCAGTGTAGAAAGGCCAGCTGCTAGAACGCCTCACAGGAGGCCTTCTCTAAGGGGCCATAGTAAAATTTAACAGATGGCCCAAGGTCCAGAACACAAGACAATCATTTGGGGATCACACAATGGTGATAGCATTAAGTTCTTGGAGCATGCTAAGTGAGTGAGGTAATATCTGTAAACATATAAAAAGTGAGACCATTAGTACTATTAAAGTTGTACTGAGGGCACAGTTAAGAAAATAGTTTGGGTAGTTTTGTCCTTATTAGAAGAAAGAGCAGGCAAGAAAGCCATGTAAATAATCTTTGACAGGATTTTTCATAGGCAGTAGCAAGACATTTTTTTGTCACTTTTTATCATTTGGTGAAAGAGCTTGAGACATTTTTTATTAGCCAGCATAGGTTCAGAATCTATTGTGTCTTTTATATTTCAACCTGATGTGAAACATTAAGAGTTTAACATCAAATATCTGATTTGACATGAGGCACACTCCAAGAGATGGAACCCATACCTGAAACTGTTTGGGTGATCAAGAACCTGAAATTAGATAGCCCAGGACACAGGGAAAAACCAAACACTACTGTTCTAAAATGAAAAACAAAGTAGCAATAAAGTGACTCCTAGTACTATCATCAGAGAAGCTTCTTCATGCAGCAGGTGGGAAAAAAAATACAGGGACCCACAGCCAGACATTATGCAGAGAACGAGAGACTCTGGAACACTCAGTCCCAAACAGCCCTAAACAGGATGTTTCCATCAAATCCCTCCCATCAGGGCTCAAGGAATCCTGCAAAAGAGGAAGCAGAGTGCCCTTTGCTTATATATTATGTTTTAAACGGTCTCCTGAGTGTGCAAACAAGTGTATTTTGTGCTTAGATCTGTTTCGTGTGCCATTTCTTGGCCTCTTCCTTCTGTTTGTTTTGTCCTATTCCCATGCACTAGTTTCGTTTCATCTTATTTTATCATTATCTCTTTTAGATGCCTATTTGTTTTCTAATGAGAGACAGAAAGGTGGTGGATCTGGATGGGAGGGGATGTGAGAAGGAACTGGGAGGAGGAAAAGGAAGGAAAGCTGTAATCAGGATATATGTGACACTAAAAGGTATTTTTAATAAAAGGAAAAATGTATTTAAAAAAGTTTAACATGATTAACGTAAGTTTTGTTTAGCAAGGTGAAATAAAATTGTACAACTGGCTGGACCATGAATCAGAGTTCTTAGAAGAATAGAGTAACAGTAATTATCTGTCAGACTCCTGCATAAGACACAAACTGTGGTGATATTTCATTTGTATGTTAATAAATAAAGTTTGCCTGGAGATCAGAGGAAAGAGCAAGCCATTAACACAAAAGTCAGGTAGTGGTAGCACACACCCTTAATCCTATCACTTGGCAGGCAGGGTCTCTGTGTGTTCAAGGCCACATTGGGAACAGAGCCAACCATGGTGACACACGCCTTTAATCCCAATACCAACCATAGAGACCTGGAGGTCTGTACAGACAGGCAGTACAGGAAGTGAGGTAGCTGGGCTAAGAGCCAATGAAAGGGCAGAACAGCAAGGCAATAAGAGCCTAGGTGGACAGAAGTTGTTGCATTTTGGAAGCTACAGAGCTAGTAAGGTAAGGTGGTTGGTGGCTCTCACTATTTCCCTGATCTCTAAGGCTTTCACCCCTATATTTGGCTCCATGGTCTTTATTTAATAAGACTGCTTAGAAATTCATCTACAACAAGCACCAGGAAACTTTATGGGAAAAGCCAGTTAAATTCAGCATCTGATTGACAATTTAAGAGAAATAGAATACCCCAAAGACTTTTGAATTTCTGTGAGACTGAACCCATTTATCTACTTATACATAACCAGTTTGTGTGCATGTCTGCAGATAGGAGCAGATAACCTAAGAAGATTAACAAGGATTTTTTCTTATAAATACATCAAGTCACCAATAATACAAGTACCTGTAACCTAGAGATGATCAGACAGAAAATGATGAAAAGATAAGCAAAAAGATCTAGGCTTGGTCAAACAGAAACAATGGTGGAATGTAGGCATAAGACAAAGGAGTTAGAAGAACAGAAGACTATCCTAGCTCAATTACAGGAAGAAGGCTTTGAGACCCAATTGAAACAGCAGGAATTCCCAGCAGAAACAGTAGGCAGTAGTATTGTGGCTTCTTTTAATGTTTTATTATTCAATAAAGCTCAGGAGTCACATATTAGGGAATAGATCTGATTGATCCATGGAGTGACAGAGAAATGATCACCTCGCCCTCTTTTCCAACTTCCCTGACTGAAACTGCACATCTTTTAAGGGCACATTATTTCTGTGTCCATTTATTTCCTCTGTGTCCACCAGAAAACTCTACTATCCACTCTATTAGTGGTCTCAGAGTGAAAACATGAACAAATCTCCCACAACATTTTCCTCCCTTTCTCTAAATAAGAAAGAAAGGTCTTTTAACTCTAATACAGTAAAACTATATACAATAAGAACAATTATCAGGTATTGTTTTAATAAAAAGGAAAGGTAAAACTTTAACAAAATGAAACTGTATACAGTAAGAACAATTATCAAGTAAGAAATAGATTCACAATGTCCAGACAATTCAGAGAAAATACTCCATTATCTATCCTATCTTAGTGAGTCCAAAGTATTTTTATCTAATTTACTTTCTATCATAACTAAGGAAAACTAATATAACTAATCTTCAACCCCATCAGAGACCCCAGAAGGATATATTACATGAGTAAGCAGGAAATGCAGAGCAAGCAACTTCCAAAACTATAAAACACAGAGACATCTGGATGCCTGGACAGTCACCCCAAGACTTCTCTGCAATGTTGGGTCATCCATCTTCAGCCTATTGGTCTAGAATATCTGACAGAATTTTTTGTGAAGCAGGAAATTTTGAAGGACTGTCCTACCTGTCTTGGCAAAGTTGGACAATCACCTTCATTTGTGTTTACTTGTCCAATTTGGAAAACACTGTCAGCAGTCAAGGCAAGGGCAGTTTCTTGCCCAAATGGCTAGCTTTGCCACATTGAAAACAAACTCCATATGGAGGCTTTTCAATACCCATCATGTCATCCCTTTTTGAAGTAAATTGGTGTTCCAGGAGCAGATGTGTCTCACTGTGATGAAAAAGCCTTATGTTATTAAAACATTTCAAATGCATATTCTGTAGGTTTCTGAGTATTTGAAGACCATCTATCTATTTAAAATATATCTCTGTTTGACCTTGAAAACATACTTAACATTTATATAAATTTGATTGTTATAGATGACTGACTAGCTTTCAAGGACTAAAACTTTACATTTTGAAATGAGCTGTATAGGCACAATTCCTTAAGCAAAATAGAAATGTATATATAGTATGACAAAAATAACCTATATTTTGTATCCATATACAAAAATCCATACTAATGTAAAATATTTGAGTCTAGTAGTGGTTGGTTTTTTTTTTTGAAAGTAGATTTAATAATCTACCCATTCATCTATCTTTTTTTTTTTTTTTTTGGTTTTTTCGAGACAGGGTTTCTCTGTGTAGCTTTGCACCTTTCCTGGAACTCACTTGGTAGCCCAGGCTGGCCTCGAACTCACAGAGATCCACCTGCCTCTGCCTCCCGAGTGCTGGGATTAAAGGCGTGTGCCACCACCACCCGGCTTTCATCCTATCATTTTTTACAACCCCATTTTTAGAACGACTCTTTTCAGAAATTTTCTGGGTCCTGCCAAACCCCACAGTCCCACAGCTTGCTTATAGAATAATCACTTATATTAAACAATCAAACTCATATTAATTATAACTGTTTAGCCATTAGCCCAGGCTTATTACTAACAAGCTCTTACACTTAAATTAACCCATAATTCTTATTTATGTTTAGCCATGTGGGTTGGTAACTTTTCTCAGTTTGGCCTTGACATCTTGCTTCCTCTGTGTCTGACCCCTGACTCAGCCTTTGTCTTCCCAGAATCCTCCTTGTCTGATTACCCTGTCTGTCTACTGGCCAATCAGTGTTTTATTTATCGACCAATCATAGGAACACATATTCACAGCCTAGAGAATGATATCCCACAGCAAATGAAAGCCTGGAATCTAATCTCTTTGTTTAGTTTCCTCCCTGATCATGACCAATAACAACCTGTAACCACACCTCCACATGATAATAAACACCCATAATTCACCAAATGACTAGAAACCACGAACTCCACCTTTTGGATATTTAGGTGTCATGTTCTTAAATTACTCCCTGTTGTCTGAGGTGACAGAATCTTTGGGGATTAGATCTTTTTATAACCTCCTGTCTTTTAGGATTGTGAGGTATACTTGTAATAGACTTTATGTTGTACTATGCAAAAAATAACTGTTTCATTTTACTAGAAACATATGCTGGAGCATTGTCTAGCTTAATTTATACAGGTGTTCCCATAATGGCTATAACTTCTAATAAATGTTTAATGACTGAACCAGCCTTTTCAGACCTCAAATCATTTGCTCATTGAAATCCTGAATATGTATCTATGGTATGGTGCCCATACTTTAATTTTCCAACACTGGGAAATGAAACATATCCATTTGTCAAATTTCATTTCTTTGAGTACCTTATGGGTTACTTCTTGTAGGTAAAGGAGTTTGGTTATACAAAGAACAAGTAGAACACTTGTTGCTAAGTGATAGAAACATCTTTCTTCAAACCTTGGCTATTAAAGTGGAGTTTCCTATGAAATTTTGAGGCTTCTAGCACATTTCCTACCAATAGTTGATCAATTTCATCATTACTTGTGCTGGAGGGCCTGAGAGACTCATATGTTGTCTGATATGTGTATATACAAGGGATTATTTCTAATTCTGATTATTTCTTGTAAATTGAACAAATAACAAAGTCAATTCTGAATCATCTGGAATAAATTCAACAACTTCAATATGTAAAACAACTCTTTCTGCATATTGAGAGTCAGTAACTATATTAAGAGCTTCAGGAAAATCTAATAATACTATGAAAATAGCATATAATTCTGACTTTTGTACAGAATCATAAGGGTTTTGAGCCACTTCACTTATTTTCCATGACTTATAACCTGCCTCCTCTGATTTATGTGCATTAGTATAGAATGTAGGGGCCCCAGAAATCAGTGTCTCTCATACCACGTGAGGAAAAATCTAATTAATTCTTTTATAAACCAAAGTATCTTGCTTTGGAGTTATTTGTTGCTAATCTCTCCCCCGAAAATTACTGCAAGCTCTTTGCCAATGTTCATTTTCTGCTTATAATGAGGAAATGTCAGCATTAGTAAAAGGTACCACAATTTCTGCCAGGTCTATTCTTGATAATTGACAAAGTCTCAATTTTCCTTTCAGGATCAATTCAGAAAACTTTTCTGCATAGCTTGTTAAAATCTTACTCTGTTTCTAACATAAAATCTTATCTCTGCATAAGAAATTCTGTGCAAAAATATGTAGAAGACAAAAATAACTAGAAAACAATCAAGCTCTGGATCAAAATGATCAAACATTTGCATCCTGTAATTTCTTTTCTACAAAAGCCAATTATCTTTCATCCTCAGCTGATAATTTTCTTGGGCTACCTAAGGCCTTATCACTGGATAAGGTTTGAAATAAATTAGCTTTTGAGTTGATAATCCAACTGTGGGCCATAGTCAGTTAATATCTCCCAGCAATTTTTGAAAATCATTGAGTTCATAATTGATTTCTCTTGATTTGTACTTTCTAGGGTTGATTATTTTTTTTAAACCCATCCCGTATCCTAACTAATTAATAGACTCTCCTCTTTGTATATTTCAGGAGCAATTTGTAATCCCCAACAAGGCAAAAATTTCTTCTTCAAACATTTTTTCTAAGGTGTCTGCATCAGAATCAGCTAGTAAGATATGATCCATATAATGATAGATCATAAATCGAGGAAACTGTTCACAAAGTATTTTCAATGGCTCTATTACAAAATATTGACACAAAGTCAGGCTGTTTAACAGCCCTTGTGGAAGAACTTTCCACTGATACCTTTTAACATTCTTAGGATTGTCGTAAGTATGTACTATGAAGGCAAATTTTTCTCTGTCCTGTTTGTAGAAAGGTATAATGAAAAAGCAGTCTTTAAATCAATCACTATAATAGACCGTCCTTTAGGTAATGAAGGAGGTAAGGGAATTCCAGGCTGTAAAGAGCCCACTGGCTGAATCACCTTATTTATGGCCATTAATTCTCCATTTTCTAGATTTCCTTTTAATAACATATATAGGAGAATTTCAAAGACTGGTTGATTCTTCAATATGTTGAGCATTTAGCTGCTTCTGTACCAGCTGTTCTAATATAATATAATTTCCCCTTTAAGAATTCCCAGGAGTCTCACCAGATCTGCTGACAATGACAACAGAAGGTGAAGGTGAAGCTGTGTGAGGGTAGCCGCTGTGGTGTGGGGACTTGGGTGGTGGTAGGCAGCTGGACTAGCTCCTCATGGTCCGGTGTTTGTGCCAAGTCCTGAAGTCCTGAAGAAATGGCCTGAGAGGGAAGTGCTAGGTGTTTCTGGAAGCTGGCCCAGGTACTTGTGCAGGGATCACTGGGAGGAGGAGGGGAGGCCTGAGAAGTGGACTGAAGGGGAAAATGGGCAAGAGAAGCCTGCTCAGTTATGATATGATGTGGGTCACAGGGTCAGTGATGAGTGGCTGGTTTAAGTGGCTGCAGAGCCTATGGGTAGCTTCACTTGCCCATTTGGGGGCCTGGGTGCATAGGTGTTGCTGGGGGTGGGGATCACAACAGGAAAAGGCTCCTGGTGGAACCAAGTGAGAGGAAGTGGAGGCTTTAAAAGTTACCATGTGATTTTGCCCCGTTTTGGACACCAGATATTGTGGCTTCTTTTAATGTTTTATTATTCAGTAGAGCTTGGGAATCAATATTAGAGAATAAACCTGATTGATTCACAAAAAAAGGATCACCTCCCTCTCTTCTCCACCTTCCCCTATGGAAAAGACCATGCATCTTTCAAGCCCTTCCTTATTATCTTATTGTCCCTCTAACTCCTCTGAATGAGTCAGAAAACTCTGTGGTTCATTCCATTGGAAGTCTTGTAGTGAGAACATAAAAATATCTCTTGCAACACAGTTGTACACTGTGTAGCCTATAACTCCAGGCTCACTCTAAGACACATAGCTAAGAGCCTTTTCCCCCACAGGGGGAAAAACTTGTTTTGTATAGAAAAACTTGTCCTGCATCCCATAGACATTCTAAAGTGGGATCCCAGACTCACTGGTGGGCAAGGCTGATGGTATGACTGGAATCTTTCTGAGGGTAGGAAAGTAGGAGGGGCTACTCTGCTTATGTTTTCCAGTTTCTGCTCCATGGCTCTTATAGCCACTATTTTCCCTTTATGACAAGCTATCCCAGCTTGAACATTTTCTTGACTTTATGGTTTTTCCCAGGGCTGGGGGAATAGGTGTAAATTAAATTTATGTTCTGGGCATAGTTACAAGTGGGAGCTGAGAAGCAGGGATGGGAGGGCTTAAAATGGGTTGGGAGTTATATGGAGGAGGGCATTGGCCCATTCTCCATTCTGCCTTATGAAGCTGTTTAACTTGGTTTAGATATTAAAATTGAAGCTTAAAATTTGGGCTAGCAGTGGCCATTACCCAGTGTACATTGAGGCCAGATTGGGGTCAAGAGCTGACCGGTGTGACTGTTCTGAGGTCTTCCAAATGTAACTCTCTTAGATTAGCCTACAGATAGGCTAAAGGTGTGGCCTTTGAAACAGATAATTTGGAAGTAATGGTGGATGTGGAACCAAAGTAAAATCAGGTCTCACAGAGCCCATAGAGAGTTCCTAGAACTCCCTACTGGATGAGGCTCCAAGGGGTCATGGAAAACTTCTAGAACTTTTAACAGAGCAAGTCTTGAGACACAGGGGTTTCCCGTGAACCCCCAGGCCTAACCAGGCCACATTTGAGTTAGGTTGCCCTGACACTTTGGCTGTGTTGGATGCACAGTCTGGTCTGATGGAGAAAGAGCTTCCATCTGGAGGTAAGACTGTATCAGAGTGAAATGGAGACACATGGAAGAAGAAAAATGCTAGATTTTGTTATATAAGGAATTGAGAGGTGATGGAGGAGAAAGAAGTTCTTGAGAGTAAGGAATGGGTAAGTCCCCATCAGAATCTGGTAGACCTGAATGAACTCAGCAAAGGTGCTGGATGATCACAGTCATCAAATCCAGAGCTGTGGTGGCTTTCAGGACTTGGGACCAATGGGGAGGGTCCAAGGTTTTAACAAGATGGAGATGGCAGGAAGAGAAAGAAAGGTAAGGCAAAGGAATGGCTGTCTGAAAGAGACAGGGGGTCCTGCAGGTTTACTCGGGGTCCATAACTGAGTTTACACAGAATGACAATAAAGCTCCCAGAAACAGGCCCTATCCATGGGACTTGCACCACTCATAGGCAGAGGCCAAAAGACCAGAGGTCCCAGGTCCAGGTCTCAGGTAGACTGATGACAGTTTAGCCTATATGGTAAGCTTGAGAAGTCTCTCTGCTCCCAAATGAATGCATGCCAAGATTAGAAAAGGACAGTAAGAATATCAAAAGGTCCTATAAGGAAGGCTTGGAGCACCAGCAGGGGTCTGGGGCTACAGCTGTCCTTTCAGGTTTTGGTACCAAATGTTAGATTTCTGAGATGGCTTAGAGAGACAGAAGGCAGAAATAGACCAGTCTGACCTCAGCAGAAGAGACTGTTTATTTCAAAACAGTGAAAGACACTCTCCCATGGGAAAGGGGTGCCTGTGAATGGGGAAGAGGATACTTGGGGTTTTCGTAGGAGTTTAGGTAATGGGAAGCTGAATGCAACTTCTGGGTCTATGAGCAAGTCTATAGTTTCTCCTTGTTTGTACTGTCTGTTCCAACAAGACAAGTTATTTTAGGAGACAGGCTGACCACTGATAATGGTTTGATCAAGGCCAGCTATAACCTCATAAGAATTCTATTTTTACAACCAAGGCACTCTATCAAGAAGCCTGTAAAGTAAATAAAGTGTCTGTTTCATTTGAACTGTGTGGGGTATTATGTCAGTTAAATTTATTTTGAATTGTATTCATTATTATATGGTTGAGTGGGTGTGCATGCACGGTGTGCATTTGGAGGACAGAGGACAAATTTGTGGAGTTGATAAAGGATGTCAAAAAGATTAATTTACCATTTATTATCAGTAAAAATCCATGCACAAACCACACGACAGAATGGGGAATCTGAACAGAGTCAACAGTCACTGCTGCCGCCATGCCTTGCTCATTCAAAAGGGCCACTCATCCCTCAACTCCACCTTTTCTTTCCATCACATCCATTCCCAATGAAAACTCAGCCTCTGGATAAAAACACTCCTTTCAATTAGCTAGCAGACTGGTGACAGAATTCCTGTAACATGAGGTTGCTTCTCTCTACCTCGACGTGGCTTCTCGGATGGAACACAGGTCATAAGTTTTTTCCAGAATTGCTGAGCTAGCTGAGCTATCTCCTTGCCCCATGTGTTAGTGACCTTTATGTCACTTTAATTAAATACCTAACAGGAGCCACTTATCTGAGGAGTTCATGGATACAGCCTATTCTCTATGGCACCAAGACTGAATCTTTTACAGCAGTAGACAAGTGAGGCAGTGGCTTCCTCATATCCTGGTCCAGCAAGAAGTAGACAGTCACACAGAAGCATTGCATGCTGTAACCTCCGTGGCCTGTGTCCCACCAGCCAGCTAAAGGCTCCACAATCTGACAGCCTCCACAAACATCACCACCAGCTAGAGACAAGATCAAAGCTGAGCACACACACAAGAGCTTGTAGGGACACTTCAAACTGTCACAGGTAAGCATGAGATTTTACGATATGGCAGCACCTGAAAAACATTACACACATTGCTTCCTTTAACATAGAACCTGAAATTCAGAAGGCAGTCTTTTACATGAACATAGACATAGACATTTATTAGCAATTAAAGAAGTTTTACTGATTAGTAGGACGAAAATATATTATCCATTCTGTGAGATACTGCTAGCAGATTGGAAATGTGTGTGACTCATGCAAAACTCTGCGTGTGTCCCTATCTATTAGAAAATAAGCATTCTGGGTCAGTGAGATGGCTCTACAGGGAGTGTCCTTGCTTCCAAGTCTAATGACCAGAGTTCAATTCTCAGGAACCACAAAGTAAAAGGAGAAAAATGACCCCTGCGAGTTGTCTTCTGACTTCCAAACACACATACACACACTCACACACACACCACACACCACATACTACACACAGATACACACACCACACACAAACACATACATAACACACACATATATATACACACACATTCACACACACAAATACACACATGTACACACACATGCACACACACACACACACACACACACACACACACACTCATATATATATGAACATTATTTCTCCCAAATTGTACCAAACATTTTAGGAGCATAAAGTGTGATGATTTTTATTTTAAACTATAACCAAAGTATTTATTAATTGAATTGTACTGAGTTCGCTTATTTGGCATCTATCGAATGAACGTATTATTTTTAATCTAATATTTCCAATCATTAGATTATAGAAGAAAAGTACAATTCATATTTTCTAATGCCTTCATAAGTCACTTGAGGACTGAGAAGATGGCTCTGTGGATGGAATGTCTATCATGCAGGCCTGAGGACGTTGGTTTGCAATGTGGCAACCACATACAAAGCTGGATGAAATGGAGTGTGACCTTGGGGCTGAAAGTCAGGGACAGGATGATTCTGGTGCTTGTTGGCCAGCTACTATAGCTGAAAAATAAGCTCCAAGTTCAGTGAGAGACTGTCTCCAAGTAAAAATAAGTGGAGAGTGGCAGAGGAAGACACTGGTGTCAGCTGTGACCTCTACATGCACATATATGGGCAGGTGCACCTCACACACACATACACTCACATTATATTCTACACAAACACAACTCATAAATAAGGCATAAATAAGATTTAAGGAAATCTCTGCCAGAAGAGTAGCTTTTCTGTAATGGTTCACACACAGGACAAACTGCTAACAGAAAATAAAATTATATTTTATCTTTAATTTGAATTGAATACTTTCCAGCAGAAAATTTATTTTGGCTATTTTTCTCTAACACATTCACATATAGTTGTAAATTAGGGACTAAATTATAATTTTTCTTTCTGGTTTTGATGCAAAGCTCCTTGCTCTGGAAGTATGAAAATGCCTCAGGTAGAATATTCTGAGGAGAGTGTCCCTCACACTCTTTTTGAAGGCTCATTTTGCCAATGATTACTATTTATATACATAAAATAGAGACTTCACTTTATCCACAAAGAAGCATTTGGAAAGCATCTTTTTGCTATTAGTAGAATGGGAGTTATAAAACAATTAATTATCTGGGCACTCAGCAAGTTGTATTCTGAAGTTATAGAATCTTTATTATAAACATTAGGCAAAAGAGGTATAAGAACTGAATAAAATGTTAACACATTTTAAAAATAGTATTCATGTTGCCCCTGCCTTTGTATTTCCCTCAAACTATAACCAAAAGTCAATACCCAACAGTTTGATTGCAGAAGTCAGGCTAAGTGTTGTGGGAGAGGAACAGAAAGAGGCTAGAGTAAAGACAAGATGTGTCCAGTGTCTCCAGTGTGAAGACAGGAATAGCTGGTGATAGGTGTCTGAGAAGCTCCACTACCTACCCAACAGTGGGATGTGCTAAGATGGAATTCATGGAGCCAGGGAATGATACTGTTACCACCATTGGAAATCTGAAGCACTCAGAGAAGACAAATATATCACCAAGGGCTAACGTGGCTGCTGGCAATGCTTATTTCATTTATTTATTTATTCATTTATGTTACAATAGAAAAAGAGTCACATTAGAAAGGGTCACAGGTTTCCTGTGGCATTTTCATACACACTTGGTTTTGGTTTATCCTCAACCCACCCTACATCCCATCTGTCTTGTCCTTCTCTGCATCTCCTGGAGCCTGTTTCCTGAGATGACCTGTAGTCTCTAAAGTCCCCTTTTCCACTTTCACATCGCATATGTTCATTACCTTACAGGTCCTTCTGTAAAGCATATCTCCTCATATCTCAAGGATGTCTTCCCAGGTTGTTCTCTGCTACCCACATTTGCTTCCACTTTGATACACATATGTAACAATTCCAGAGGGGAACAAATGAACTGTTCAAATTTTTGGATGGCAAAGTCTTATTAAAAATATTGTTTTTGTTTTTATTTTTGTCTTTATTTTTATTGTTTATTAAGTTCTATTAGTAATGAGTTTTAATCATGACATTTTCATATTATTGTACTTTTTAAGTTTTCACCTCCATTACCCTCTTTTATCTATTCCCCCTTCTTCTGCTCCCTTTCTCCCAAATCTCCCCACTCTGCTTTTCACTTGAGAAAAATAAATACAGAACTAGTCACTTATAAAAGAGGATTAGCATATATGATATTTGTTTTTCTGAGTCTGTCTTATTTTCCTTAACACAGTGGTCTCCAGTTCCATTCATTTTCCTGACAATGGCATAATTTTGTTCTTCTTTATGGCTGGGTAAAATCCCACTTTGTATACATACATACATTATTTTTTTTTTAATCCATTCAGCCATTGGTGGATATCTAGCCTTGTTCCATAACTTGGATGTTGTAAATAGTGCCATAGTATGCATAAATGTAAAGGGATCTCTCTGTAGCATGCTGACTTTGATTCCTTTGAGCATATAGGCAAGAATGGTATAGCTGGATCAAATAATAATTTTTGTTTTAGATTTTTTTTAATTTCATTTATTTATTTATTTTACATCCTTACTGCAGTTTCCCCTCCCTCCTCTCCTACATCCCTTCACCCCATCTCCCTGCACCACCCCCAATCCACACATTCTCTGTTTTTGTTCAGAAAGTGGCAAACTTCCCATGGATATCAACAAAGCATGGCATAATCAAGTTCCAGTAAGAGTAAGCACCTCCCCTTTTATTAGGGCTGATCAGGGATATTAGGAACATATCTAAATATAATAAACTCAATATACAGCAAACCAATAGCCAACATCAATTAAGACAAAGCTGTCTACTCTCTCCATCTCTATTCTATGTAGTACTCAAAGTTCTAGCTAGAGCAATAAGACAAAAAAAGGAGATGAAGGGGATACAAATTGGAAAAGAAATCAAGTATCACTATTTGGGGATGACATGATGGTATACATGAGACCCCAAAATTCTAATAGGGAACTCTTACAGCTTTAGTGAAGTGGCTGGAATATAAGATTAACTAAAAAATGAAAAATCATTAGCCCTGATAAAGGGCTGAGAGAGAAATCAGGGAAATAACACCCTTCACAATAGCCACAAACAATATAAAATATCTTGGAGTAATTCTAATGAAGCAAGTGAAAGACTTGTATGACAAGAACTTTTAAGTCTTTGAAGAAAGAAATTGAAGAAGATAGCAGAAGATGGAAGATCTCCTATGCTCAGGGATCAGTAGGATTAACACAGTAAAAATGACCATCTTACCAAAATCAATCTACAGATTCAATGCAATCCCCATCAAAATTCTAACAGAATTCTTTACAGACCTTGAAAAAACAATACTCAACTTCATATAGAAAAACAAAATCAAAAAAAACCATAGTAACTAAAACAATCCTGTACAAGTGCTCTAGCTCATGTATTTAAACCTAAATTTGATTCTTTTTATTAATTTAATTAAAACATTTTAAAGAATTTTACATATAAGTAATATATTTACAAAATTTCTACCCCACTACTTTCTCTTTTGCAATTTCTCCTATTCCTCCAACAACTCTCAAATTCATGACCAAGATGACTTATTTTTAATTATTATGTATTTATTTATTGATATGTATATAGAGATACAACCTCGTGAGTTAATTTAGTATTGCTTGCGTGTATATGTATATATGTTTAAAGCTGATTTCTATTAGAGTAGACTGGTTATCCCTAACCTCAACAGTCATTAATTGCTTGTATCTAGGGGTGAGACCTTGTGAAGTTTCTCTCATCTATATTCATTGACATGTCAACTGTTTTTGACATTGTACAAGTTTTGTTTAGACAACCATATTGTTGATATTTCTATGGGTGTGCTTGGCTGACATATCTAGGAGACACTACTTCATATCAGATTCCCTGGTCCTCTGTCTCTTACAATCTTCCCTGTTCCTTCTTCCAAGATGTTCCTTGAGCTTTAGGTGTGGGAATTATAGTACAGACATATTGGCTCTGATTCTTGACAAACAAGCAACACACACACACACACACACACACACACACACACACACACACAAATCCACTGGTAATATTGAGGCAGATTTGAGAGGCTAGCTTGAACTCCACTAGAACAAAGAGAAAGAAGAGAGTGGAATTATGCCTGAAGCTCTAAGACACCCTCCCTCCTCCAGTACTAACCCAAGACCAGAAGTGGCTTTGCTCTTTGATGTACATGCTATGATCATTGAGGTGAGGATTGAGTATGGTAGATACCAAGCTGAGGAGTTTCTGATGGCAGGTTATATGGGGATCAGGCTGTGAAATCTGATCCTACCTGTGTTCTGAATCTATGGAAAATAGGCACCTACTTCATTAACTTGTCTATGAGAAATCTAACCAAAACTTTCATTATGGAAAGCAGTAAAATACATTAGGATTAGATGTGGTGCTCTGAGTTAGGGTAGAATGAGGTGTTCAAAGTCTGATTTTAGTACCAGTTGTTCATAATATTAACAGATGAGGATAATTGCATTCTAATCTTATAGGATCCTATGGATTGAGCAAGATGATTTATGTATTCAACAAAAATTTGAAGAATTTAGTAATTTACAAGTGCTCTATCAGCTAAAGAGCATTGACTTTGTGTTGTCTTTTCATGACTGTCACCATCACCTTACACATTTCCACTGATTTTAGGAAGCTACACTGAGTGTGGAGGTTGTCTCTCATTCTGTATTCCACAGACTAAGAGTAGGAATGCTGTCAATCATCCATAATCAACCCGTACTTCAAGGGAAATTGAAATTTCCATCTTCTTGTTCTGCTCCCACGAGGCAGCCTCATTGGAGGTGTGGTGGTTCCAATTCCTTGTTTCTGCTTTTAATAAACACTCATCTATAAACATAAAAACATAGCAGTTCCTTTCTATGTTGAATTCTTTTAATTAAAATAGAAAAAAAGTAACGTTTAAAGGTCATGGTGAGTATACCATTAACAAATAGATTTTCAAAAAGGCCAGAGGCCAGTCTCAATATTTCATCAGTAACTAAGTATGCTAGAGTCTCACTCTTAAGATTGAACTGAGAAGAAAATTTTGGCATTTATCCAGGGCTGCTCCATCTGAGAAGGTTAATGTCCTGTGTGACTGATCAATTTAACACAGAAAACTAAGAAAGTGTATCAGTATTATCCAGAAAGATGGCATCTCTGTAACATAAACAAACATTAAAAAGATGAACCTCCTCGTGGGATGGAGAGATGGCTCAGTGGTTGAGAGCACTTGCTGCACTTACAGAGGAGCTAAGTTCAGTTCCCAGCATCCACACCAAGATGGCTCAAAACAGCCTGTCACTCCAACTCCTGAGGATGTGGGTGCCCTCTTTTGGCCTACACAAGTGCAGCACTCATGTGCACAGACTCACACAGAGACACTCACTCACATATCCATAATTGGAAAATAACTTTTAAATAAATGAATCTTTCACCTGTGGACTACAGGTGATGTTAGTCAGGCTCTGTGATTCCTCCAAATCTTTAGATAATTGCTTACTTGTAAGAAAACTACCAAGTAATACAATTTATATCTACCTGAAGAATATTCCCAGAGGACTTTAAACTATGCATATGTGACTAGTCGGAAGAAAGCTGTCTGCATATTGTAAAATGTATACAAGCAATGAGATTTAAATGATTCTGTAAGCATGTGGTCCTATGAAAATTCTGTTTAGCTGTATAGTTCAAATAAACTCATTCACTGTGTGTTAATGCTGTCCTTGGCTATTGGTTGCATATTAAGACTATTCACACCAACACCATCTTCACAGGGAGTTTTCATCAAAAACTAATATTTAAAATATAGATTTTCTAATTAATTTTTTGTTCAAGTTTAATTTTTTTGTTTAGTAGTTTTGTTTGTTTACATAATGAATTTTAGTCATTTTAGCAACATTTCATGAGTCATTTGAAAGCCTGGTGCTACAAGATCCTGTCAAAGTGCGGGCATAACTGTGTCTCCCTGAAATTGTAATTATTAGTAACATGATGGCTTGTAATTGGTATAGTGATAACTTAGTTTATAATGACTATTTTACTTTTTCTTTTGTATGTATGTCATTGTGGGGCTATATGCATATGAATTCACTGCCTACAAAGATTAGAAGAGGGTGTTAGGTCCCCTTGAGCTGGAGTTCTATGTAGTTGTAAACCACCATGAAGGTGCTAGGAACTGGACTCAGGTCCTCTAGAAGAACACCATGCACTCCTCTCTCCAGCTTAACAGCTAAGATTTTAATGCTTAGGTATTATCCTGAAAGTTTTTCATGCATTAAAATGTTTTAAAATGCATTTAATATAAAAATGAATAAAAAAGCTAAAGACTTTCACAGATCAAAAGTGACATAAACAAGAGGTATGATTGTATCCTGATTTGAGAGGATTGTTCTATTAAAATAAGTTAGAATATTAACAGAACCAATTTGGTTAGAAATAGTGTCATTAATTTATACACCAAATATTCATGGAATGGCTATATACCATACACTTACAGTATCTAGCTTGGAGAAATATGTAAATGGCAACATCTTCCCAAACTATAAATTATGTAAGAACTTACACTTAATAATATGTAAAGTTTTGATGTTAATTTGCATATATTAAAAGAGTAATTACATGTCATTAACTTGGAAATTTTTAGAGGTTAGGTTAGGGTTTTGTAGTGTGTGTTGTTTTAGTGTCTCCTCTTTTTAAGTTAACTGAGGTGGCAATTATTACAGACAATAGAAGAATATTTCTCCCTAACTATTGTGGTTAGGCTAGTATTGCCAAGGGATAGAATCTGGAATCATTTGGGAGATTGTCCTCTTGGAAGGCTGGTAGGTAGATGTGATAATTACATTTCAAAGACCCGTCCACTATGGGTGGGAGTTTTCTGGCTGGGATCCTGGACTGCACAAATGGTGACAGGGAGCTGAGCAGCATCATGCATGCTTCATGCCCTCTGCTTCCTGATTGTGGAAGTCATGTGATCAGCCACTCTAAGCTTATGCTTCCTTGACTTCGACACACTGTCCCTTGAAATCTCCCCAAATGGTTTTTATAAGAGTATCATAGCAATGGGAAAAGACACTAAGACACTAAAACCATATGGGTTATGTGGGAATGGCAATTTCAGGAAACAATGTTTGCATATTTAATATGGACTTACTCCTTCCTCACTAATGAGCTAGTTTCTACTTTTGCTCTGTTGATTCTACTGAAGTCATTGCTCTCCAACTCTCGGTATTAAACTTGTAAAACTAGAAAATACTGTCTTTAAAATAATTCTGTACCAAGTTATTACTACAAATTTATTAAGTTTGAATGATCTAAGACCATTCAAATGCAAACATTGAGCTAAATACATCTTTCCTTGTTTTGTGTGATGAGTTCAGTTATGTTTCTATAGTGTCGCTGTATGGTTTTAGACTTAACATCCTGTAGTAACTCCTAAGAACAAGACATTTGCCAACAACAATGACTATGTTGTCCTCAAGAACACAATTCTGTAAAATCATTAAGTAATTAGCCCAAATGTGATTTTTCTTCACTGCTATATTTTTTTCTTATTCTTCCAAGTCAGTCTACAATGATAACCCTTGTCTAGTCTTTTTCAATTCTTGAAAACCTTTTGATTTTATCTTTATTTTTCATATTAATATTCTGCTCTGAGACAGAAGTTTCAACCATTACATACATGTTTATTCTGTCCCAAATTATCTTTTCCATAATCATTAAGAACAGTGCTCCTCTCTGTTTTTTCTCTTATTTACTTTTTTCTCTCTTTATTTCTTTCTTTCTTTCTATTTTTGTTTGTTTTTGAGACAGTTTCTCTGTGTAGCTCTGGCTGTCCCAGAACTCACTCTGTAGACTAGACTGGCTACGAACTCACATAGATCATCTGTCTCTTCCTCCTGAGTGCTGGGATTAAAGGTGTGTGCCATCACCACTGGGCCCTTTTCTTTACTTGAGAAATAGTTTTGAAATCTTGGGGTCAAGCATGTGCTCAGTTTATTTTGAAAGCACATTTAACTCTATAACCTGTGTTTGGACATATAAATTTTAATTCCTAAAGCTAAAATTCTGTAACCCTTACAGTTTTGACTACCAGCTTCAGTTTCTGATGACCAATATTTGAGTATCTTGCTTGAACATGAAACCACTGATTTGTCATCCTTCTTTGAGATTCATTCATTAAATATGTAAAAGAAAACGGTTGGTCAAAGGAGGGTTTTTTGTCTATTTGCTTGGTTGGTGTTTTTGTTTTTGTTTGTTTGTTTTCTTTTTTCTTTTTTTGAGACAGAATTTCCAGTGTATATCTGGCTGTCTGGGAACTCACTCTGTAGACCAGGCTGGTCTCAAATTCACAGATCAGCATGGTATACAAAAGAAGATTATTAACTATTAACCACAGTTTACTATTTGCATGCAGAACATTTTGTTTCAGTTTTATAAGCAATAAGGAGTGGATATAGTTGGAAGAAACTTTTTATATGAAAAGAGAACTTGCAGATAAAGACAATCTATTTAACAACAAAGTAACAAATCTACAAACACCCTGAATGCTGGATTCCATAGAATTTAGAGAGAGCACAGGGGTTAGTTCTTTAATCTTATATCAGAAAATTACAGCATGTTGAAGGGTCAGCTGCATGGAAGTGTTCTCAGCTGCCCATTAGCTGTTCATTCTAATTCTTATAGATTTTATTTCATTAAAATTATATCCACCTAAGCTTCATAACCAGTGCCATTTTAAGAGGAGAAAGAGAGAAGAAAAGAAAAAGTAATGACATTAGCTGAAGATTTACTGGTGCTAGAACTAATTTTCAAACCATTTTAGCTTTTTCTCTTCTTCTGTCTCTGTCCTTCCCATCACTTTTCCTCTTATTTTTTCTCTTCTTTTCATATTCTTTCTTTTTTCTTCAGTGCATACACTAACTATGTAGCTCCCAATTGGTCTTGAACTCCTGATCTTTACACTTAGTGCTGGAATTACAGGTCTGTCTCGGGCAGTTCATTTTAGGATTTCTCTGTAACCACTTTCCTCTGTGAATAATGCTATCATTTGGTCATATTATGTCCCTGACTGGTTCCCTTGTGGGAAGT
Organism: Peromyscus leucopus; assembly: GCF_004664715.2. NCBI lineage: Eukaryota > Metazoa > Chordata > Mammalia > Rodentia > Cricetidae > Peromyscus > Peromyscus leucopus. The sequence goes on along the minus strand of NW_023505552.1, from coordinate 4,015 downwards.
TCACTTTACATGGTGATGGTGCTGAAATAATAGAACCTTTCAGATGTGGGGCTTAGAACAGGTACTAACAGGTCATGGGAGCTGCACCCCAATGTATGGACTGTTGATGTACTTCAGGAGCAGGTCATCTCTGGAGTAGATTTGTCTTCATGGGAGCAGAATGTTAAAAATAATGATCCAAGTCTCTTGGTAGTCTCTCTCTCTCTTCCTTGCTCCACTCATATGATTTCTGCGTTTAGACTTTCCCTTTACATTATTCTGCTGTGTTAAGGCTCAGCCCAGGCTGTTAACCAGGTTATCAGCCCTATGACCCCTCAGGCACCACATTTATGAAGGAAATAAAATAGTTCATTTTATGAGGAAATTAGTCTTAGATATTCTGCTATAGAAACATACAATGAACACAGAGAGAATTTAAAGTATCCCGAAGCTTATTGCCTTCTGTGAAAAGAGGATTTAGCAAATCTTTTAAGTTGTTTTTACTTTTAATTTCTCTGCTTTCTGCGTGACCATGGGAGGGAAATAGAAGTTATACTGTAAATGAAATAAAATGTGACATGCATGTCGGGGACACATGAAGCATATGTAACATTCAGAATACTGAATACATAAAAAGATTGAATGCATGAAATACACAAACAAGAGGGAAGACAGGAGAGAAAGCCAGGCAAGTGCTACAGTCACTGTAGTTGCTCTGCCCTTGGCCAAGTATCACTAATTTCTGTATCCAATCCCCAGTGGAGGGATGGATAGAGCCCCTTGCAGAATCATTAGCCATGAACAAGGTGCTGTGTTTACCTAAACCCAGAAGGCAGGAAAAGCAAAACGGACAGTGGGCATTCCACCTCACAGCATCTCCTGCAACTCTAAAATTGGTTTCTAAAAAAATAGAACTTGTGGGCCTAGAGAGATGACCGATAGCAATGGTTCTCAATGGTTGAGAACCTCCGCCTTAGAGGTTAAATGTGTATACTGCTTCTGCAGGTGTCTAGAGCAGGTTCCCAGAACTCCTGTAGGGTGGCTCACAACTGACTGGAACTCCAGCCTCAGAAGATCTGATACTCTCTTCTGGCCTCTTTGGACACACACACACACACACACACACACACACACACACACACACACACCCTTAATCTTTAAAAATCAAATAAAGAAACTTCCTTATATTCATTACAGTCTTTCTTGCACTCTTGAAGAAAGCTGGTTGAAACTAGAGCTTTCTAGTTTTTACATTTATTTTAAGATAGAAAGTTCTGCATTGTCACAAAGAGATAAATAGGTAAGCATATGGGAATTTTTATAAATGTGTTTCAAATATTTTTTCAGAGTTTTAAAAATGATATGTAATTAGGTCAAGCTATCCAAATTTGCATTTCATTTAAAGAAGTAAACCATAGATATCTAAATTACAACTTTCTCTTGACTGAGAACATGGCCAGATTCCTTTTACACCCTACAGGTGTGAATGGAAATGAACTCATTAACTAATGAGGGTATTAACTAATAAGGATGATAATTCTGTAGCATCATTTTTTGAATGGCTAATTTGAAATCTTGTATAGTATGCTATTAGATTATATAGGTAATGTGAATTGTGTGTAAATTAATTTTTAAGATATTACACAGCATTATTAATGGTTATTTAGCATTGATACATAGTAATACACATATCCCAGTTCTCCTAGAGATGATTTTAATTACACAACTGTTTAAACTTGAGTTCTCATGGTGTAACTTTGAGGTTTTTAAGCTAAACTTTGCCCCCCTTCTCTTAATTTACTGGCAGACGAACTTCATCATGATTTAAAATAATGAATTTTAAGGCTGAGCCAATGTCTTTTTATTTACTTTTTTATTAAGACTTTTTATTCATTTTACATGTCAACCACAGATCCATTGCCATAAAAGTCCTGTTTATCTAAAAACCTCAAGACAAAACCAAATCAATGGTTTTGTAGTATTTGTCTTGAATCTATTTTAAATGTGAGGAAAACACTGTGTAAATCTTTTATGTTCATGTCAATTGAGTTTGACGGTTGTCCAGTGACCATTCCTTTTAGCAAGAGCTAAGGGCAATGGCTTCAATAATTAATGGCTTTAAATCCATGTGGGAATTAGTCATCTAAATCTGCACCACTGTTACCCACTCACAGTGACATTCATGCATGTCCTTATTGAATAAACTTGCAATGTTCTGAAGCTTTGCTAGTCACTAGAGGAGCCCAGGGAGAAAAGTCAAGGTCAAAATTGTGTGACATTTGCTCAGAATGTTCGTGGCATGGTAATGGTGCTTTGATCCTGAAATATTGTGATGTATGGAGGAGAAAACATAGGAAGGCCAAATGCAGCCTCAAGCAGTCAAGGTAAGCTGTGCCTCTGCTGAGATGGTCAATTCTCTTCCTGTAGTGTATATAATCCTATAGACTAAGATGTCTTCTCCAGCAATGTATTGTGTGTGTGTGTGTGTGTGTGTGTGTGTGTGTGTGTGTGTGTAGACTAAAATATCTCCTGTAGTATGCATTCATTCATTTTTCTTGTTTAGTTTTAGTTTTGTTTTTGAGACAGGCTTGTCTCAAACTCGTGCAGCTGAAGATGACCTTGAACTGCTGAACCTCCTGACTCCACCTTCATGAGAGTTGAAATTATAGTCATGCACCATTATACTTGGTTTATGTGATACTGTGGATTGAACCCATGGCTTTGTGTGTATGCTAAGTGAACACCCCCATCTCAGATCTGCTCATTTTTAATAGATTCTCTTATAAATAATATTAAAAAATTAAAATCTAGAAGTAAAAAGCATCAATAAAACAAAGCAATGAATTTGTGTACTATTTATTACAATTAGTATGACATGAGACTGATAATTTACATCATCATGTGGGCAAATAGCATACTCTAAGTCATTATAAGTAAGCACTAATAGTAAGAATAAATGGTGACAAGGTTGGAGGATGGCTCAGCTAGTCAAAAGCTTTGCCACACAACTGATTGATCCCCAGCACCTACATAAAGAGCCAAGCGTTAGGATGTATATCTGTAATCCAAACTCTATTCCTTCCTAGTTCTCACAGGCTAACCAGTCCAAACTAATTAGTGCACTCCAGAATCAGCAAAAGACCCTTTCTCCAAAGAGTAAGATACATCGGGATATGAGAATTGTTCAGTGGTTGTTTTGTACTTTCTGCACAGTTATGAGAACCAGGGTTCAGGTCTCAGCACACACATAACCAGTTGGGTGTCTTGCAAATATAACTTTATCACACACACACACACACAAACACACACACAAGAATTTACAGAAGCAACAAGGAAAGAAAGAAAGAAAAGGAAGAAAGGGAGGGAGGGAGGGAGGGAGGGAGGGAGGGAGGGAGGGAGGGAGGAAGGAAGGAAGGAAGGAAGGAAGGAAGGAAGGAAGGAAGGAAGGAAGGAAGGAAGGAAGGAAGGCCACACACCATGGTAAACATGTAATAGAAAAAACATCTATTCCATTATTATGGTCTCTGAGCTAAGTGGGATTTTCTTTGTTTTGCTTATGGGTTCTGTGTTATTGTTCACAGTGACAATTAATTTAACAGTGAATTTGTGCTTCAATAATGCACTTTCAGCTTGTCATGTTACATGGTTGAGAGGACAAAAGCTGAATTTGTCACTGCAGTGAGGCCTTTTCTGCATACAAAAGCAAGACTCCCTAGAATTTCCAAGGTGGGTAATGTGCTGTGAAGGATGAAATATAAACAAGTTCTAATGATGTTTCTATCCTTCACTGCCCAAATAACTTAATCAAAGCTCTCTTAATCATTCATTACCAAAAGTTTTCTTGATTATTATGTTCAACAAGTTGTACAGATTTAATGGAAAATGCTTAATAGCTTTGAAAACCTATCTGAAACACATTTTAAATCTGCTGGTAAATACAGCGAGCACATAATTTTTCCTTTTTGGGTTTGATTTTGAATACTTGAAGAAACCTAGGTCTTAGAGGTAGCAAATCTCATCAGGGGTTATCTGGCTT